>NW_015542347.1:1238037-1238236 GCF_001515605.1 Sinocyclocheilus anshuiensis
GCGTGTTTTGCTTGCTTCATGAGTGTTTCTGCATTATATGAGTGACTTTGGAATATAAATCGCAGCACTTTTCAGATGAAAAAACGGGACTTTTATTTCTGAAAATATCACAGTTCGGAGATTTATAACGAGTGGTTCCATGCATTATTACAGCAAAGCGCGTGATTACAGTACTAAGCCGCTGAAATGGAGCAGCTCC
>NW_015542347.1:1238441-1253958 GCF_001515605.1 Sinocyclocheilus anshuiensis
GTGGACTACCAGTAAAATTGATACAAATTTGGGACCAAAAATTATTCAGACCGTCTGGGAAAAAACATTGAAGTTGAGGTTTGCATGAAGCTGGGTGACAGCATGCCCAGGAGACTACAGGCTGTCATTAAGGCTAAGGGTTGTCCGACTAAGTATTGATAGTTGTGTAAATACTGTCATACTAACAGCTGTCTAATTTTTGGTTGATTGTAATCTATTACATACCTTTCTATCAAAGTTATCTGACATTATTGTCATATTTTATTACCATTTTCTAAACTATAGCGAATAAACTGTGATAATGGGAGAAATGTTGAAGGTGTCTGAATACATTTTGGCTTGACTGTATCTATTTGATAAATTAAGTTAACCAACTAACATTATGCATACTCTTTTGGTTTCTGTACCCAATATTTAAAAAATGTACAAATGCAATAAAATTATTGGTATCGGTACTCGGTATCGGCAAGTACCAAAAATAAAAGTATCGGTATCGGGCGAGTACTGGAAAAAGTGGTATCGGTGCATCCCTAATTATGTATATTATTTTCATAACAATTAGGAATATTTTTCACCAAATTCAGATTACAGTGTTACATCCGGATGTTAAAATGTTAAAAAAAAAATTTTTTTTTTATATAATTACTAATATTCTCATTAGAAATTCTCATAAAATTCTCAATACTGCAATATATTATTTTGTTTTAAGCCAGCATAAATTAAAGTCAATGCAATACTACCAATATTATAATACCAAATGCTACCATAATGTGTGCATATATATATATATAAAATTATTATTATTATTATTATTATTATTATTATTATTATTATTATGGTAAGAATAGTTCTTAATCTTTTTAATAAATACTAAAAATGTTAATGATTCAACAAGACTTCATGGCTTCATTTTCTTTAAATATAAATATAATTTTTATTTCTTATTATAGGACTCAAACATGTTTCGTAAGATTTAAACAAATTACTTTTGACCTGTATTGTGTCAGCTCCTTAGTATCAGTACACATCCAATGCTAAATAAACATTTAAATAAACATGAATTGTACATGCAAATTGGTTCAACGACTGACTTGAACAGGAAAATGAACAGGATAAACCTGTATCATGTATAATGGTCTTTCATTTATGCAAAGACTGCAACCAAAAAATAAATAATGATAACAAAAAAACATTACCATCACGTAACAAGGGAATTTTTATTGAGGTATATGGTCCTCACCTTGAGCTCATCAAAGCGCAGTGTGAAGTGCAGGATCTCAGCGAACTGTTTGGCAAGGGCTTGCTCTCTCTCCAGATGCTGTGTGGGGTCATCGTATGTCTCACTAGTGAGTGCTCTCAAAAGACTATGCAGCGCTGCTTCTGTAGAGTCACACAATGGCCAGTTAGGGTCAATTAGGTTCTCAGTGAGTGCAACAGATTGTTAAACAATCATATTTTTTTTCCACCACTGATGAGTTATGTTAGCATTATTAATAACAATAATATCAACTATATATATATATATATATATATATATATATATATATATATATGTATGTATGTATGTATGTATGTGTGTGCGTTCCAGGTAACTATAACTCAACCTTTTTAACTAAGTGTTGTATACTGTAAAACAGCCCATAAAAAATACATGACTGCATACTGTTTGTTTTACACATTATACTGTTTAGATTCTGACATATTGATTCATACTGCTCGTAGACCAGCATTAAGACTCAATCCTTCCATCAAACAAAATAAAACATCTTGTACCATACATAACCCAATTAACTAATAAATGTTATTTAATGCATAATCTCAAACTAATTTCTCAGACACACAAACATACTCCAGGCTACACAAGAGGCACATTTCTCTATGTTCTTTACTAACACACAGTGATGTCTTAAGCCTCAGTAGACAGCGTCATGACTTGAGAAGCTGCTCTTAACCCACAAGTCCCGTTCTCAGTTTCTCCATTGCTCTATTGAGGCAATACAGTACACAGCAGCATGTTAGAATAATTATATTACATAAGAGTCAGCCCAGCAGCCATAAATGAGTTTATGGCTGAGGTACGGGATGATCTCAGTCTGTCCACATCAACCCAATTTTTAATCCTGATCTCAATTACAAGTCTTAAAATATTCATATAAACAAACCCAAACAGAATTGCCCTTGAAGTGATTCATGTCTTGCTGTTGCTAGTATTGCAAAATTGTACAAGAAACTCCTACTGCATGTTGAAAGAGAGCAATGGAAAGAAAAAAAAAACAATGGTTTGGTGATGTGGCTTTAGATCAATGTATCAACAACTGTTGATGAACTGAATTAAGTCTGCTCTGAGAGTTCAGACAATTTTGGGGTTTTTCAGCTTTATTTTTATTGGCTCATTTAGAAAATTGCAGTAATCAATCTCGTCTGAAGTTAAACAGAGGGTAGCTTTGTCTGTCAACTTATTTATTTCCATATGGACTTGAGAAACCAAGAGTTTTTAGGTTTTACATAGTCAAGCCAGTATAGTCATCGGAGTGAGAGAGAGAGAGGGAATTTTCAGGCTGGTGACTCAAGCTGCAGCAGTATGTAGAGTAAATTGAGCAGATTTGCCATACTGTAATGACCTCCATCTGCTTTAGTCAGCTTGGCAGGGCAGAGGAGCGGATTAAAAATTGCCATGGAAGCATACTATTCTCCTCCCAGTCAAAACATAGCTTGAGACGAGCGGATTTTAAGAGCACATGCTGAGAATGGAGTGTGAGGCGAGGACAGTGGTTTGGAGGAAAGCAGGGCAGGGCGAGGAAGTGTACGTCACATCTCATCACAATACCAGAAAGCAAGAGAGAAGAAATGAGACATGTAGGTAAATGTTAAAATGCTAAATATACACTGAGGAATAACAGTAGTTTGAGATGAACCAGTAAAACAAAACTAAAACAAACAATAAAAGAATGAATAAAACAAAACCTCATAACAAAAACTGAATAACACAACTCAAACACAACTATTAAAAAAGGTTCAAACATTCACTGATGCTCCAGAAGGAAACACGATACATTAAGAGCCTTTTCATTAAGAAAACTTTTGAACAGGACGAAGATGTCCAAATTTTTCTTATTTTGTTGAAATATATATTATTTGTTTTTTTCCATTTAGTACTGCCCTTCGGAAGCAACAGAAGATACTTGCATGTTTTCCGGGAGACAAATTAAGTACAATTTACCTTGATCTTCAAATTCAAAAAGTTTTCACCCCCTGGCTCTTAATGCATCGTGTTTCCTTCTGGAGCATTAGTGAATGTTTGTACCTTTTGTAATAGTTGTGTTTGAGTCCCTCAATTGTCCTCAGTGTGAAAAGATGGATGTCAAAATCATACAGTCACTGCTGGAAAGGGTTCAAATATGCAAAAGATGCTGGAAAACTGAAGAATCTGCAGGACATGGAGGATTTTTCTGAAGAACAGTGCTCAGTTTAGCTGTTCAGAACAAACAAGGGACTCATGAACAACCATCACAAAACAAAAACAAACTTTTGAAGGGGGTTATTTTAATAATTTCAGGGTTTTTTTTTTGTCTTGTGGACTACAAGTAAACATCTTTTATGTAAAATATCTTACTCAGGACTAGGGCTGTGCGATATTGAAGAAAAATGCGATGTGCGATAACTCATTAAATAATGCGATATTCGATATGCGATACGATAATGCTTAAAGTGCCACATGCTCAGATGAAACAGTTTTACTCAGCTGTTGCTGAGTCAGTTCTGTGAACTTCTATAACTATCTTGTGTCATATATATATATATATATGGTTATTTGTATGTATGTATGTACCAAGAGTTCCTGTAAAACCACAACAAATTCTTTGTGTTTGTGCACACTTAAGTGATGAATAAAGCTAATTCTGATTCTGATTCTAATGAGAAAGCACCCCTACAACAACTTCTGAAAGTGAACGGTAGTGTTTTACCCGAGCATTACATAAAAATGTCATTTTAACATTAGTGTAATCATTTTAACATGAGTTTAGGAACTGAATAATAAAAAGGAAAAATAAAACACTGCTTAGTATTTACTCTTTGAATTCAATATGCACTGATTCTTATTTAAGCTACAAAAGTTATTTAGGTAAGAGCAGTGAGTGATTTTCTCTTTGTCTTTTGGTCATGGCCCCAAATATTGCAAGTTGTAGCGATATGCATATTGCGATATGTACATTTGCGATATTTAGATAATTTTGATATATTGCACAGCCCTACTCAGGAGAGTACTAAATAAAAAAATAACATGTATTTTGTATGATCCCTCTTATTTTGTTAAAATTATTCACATTTTCACAGATTCTGCAAGGGGTTCCCAAACTTTCGCATTGCCACTGTATTAATAACATATTGGCTGTTCATTAGTACTTATAAAGCACATATTCTGCATGACCAACCCTCTACATTGCGAGTAAATCACAATACTTGATTATCATATTATAATGCTTGACTGCTTGACTGACGCAGCAGCATACATCTTTCACGCTGTTAATATAATTATAACACCACTGACACCCAAAGGCTCAAACTTTGACTTAATATGCACAGATAGGTTCATCGTCAGGCGAGAGCACTACATGGCAAATGATCAGTGTAGTTAAGCGAAGCATGTCAGGCATGAGAGCTTGCGCCAAAAGCCGGTTTAGTGTTCTGGAGCGGAAAGCGCGGGAAAGCAAGATGACCCAGTTCGGTGAATTACATAACATACGGCAGACGCCTGGCCTGCACTACAAGACTACAAGTTCAGAAGCCATTACATAGATTTAAAGTGCAGGGTTTCAATGGCTTCAGGGTAAGACCACCATCAACCTTGGTCTTATTGAGCAGCTAACATCCCTGTGTTTGATGAGCAAAATAGCTAATGCTAAGGAAGCCATATGATCTGAAGTATTAGATATCATGGTCATTTTTCACTATGCATATCAGTGAGAGGTTTGTAACATTTTTGGCATTTAAAGGGTTAGTTCACCCAAAAATGAAAATTAGCCCACAAATTACTCACCCTCAAGTCATCCTAGGTGTATATGACTTTCTTCTTTCAGACGAATCCAGTCGGAGTTATATTAAAAATTGTCTTTGATCTTTCATTTTCACGAGACTAACTGGCGCATGCGCAGCACTGACCTCATACCTCATCAGACCGGAACTGCTTCCGTGTACAACTGTTGGCGCAAGCTACATTAAAGTGATTATTACATTTTAAATATGGATATTTTTCTTACAAAAACGCATCGATTCGCTACAGAAGGCCTTTGTTCACCACCCGGAGCCGTGTGAAACACTTTTTTTTATCGATGGGCGCTTTTTATTTAACTTCTTTTGGACTGATGCATGCAACACCCGCTGAGTGGCATTAAACAGCTTGAAAGATCAAAGACAATTTTTAATATAACTCCGACTGGATTCGTCTGAAAGAAGAAAGTCATATACGCCTAGGATGACTTGAGGGTGAGTAATTTGTGGGCTAATTTTCATTTTTGGGCGAACTAACCCTTTAAGTCTATCCGTCAGCTAGTGTGTTTTGTGCAAGAATATGAAAGGACCAGCTGTGGTACTTCCCTGGGGCTGCTCAGGTGTTAACACAATGTGTTAGTGTGCATTTAATTTGTAAGATGTTTACAGCGCAGAAAAAAAAAACTGACTGAAAGAGATACTGCCAATGGCTGTTAAGCACATTTAAAGGGACAGTTCACCTAAAAATTCCAAACCCCAAATTCCCAAACTTATGACAAGCACTTATAAATCAACAAAAGACAAGCTTTAAAGGGGTGGTTGATTTAACGTTTTTTCGTTAACTAAAAGTCTTAAGCATGAACAACATCTGCAACGTTACGATGCTCAAAGTTCAATGCAAAATGAGATATTTTCTTTTAAAGAAATCGCTGTTTAAGGACTACAAAAAAGCTGGTAAGGACTTCTTCCCGGGTTTGTGACATCACTAACCCCAGTGTTTACATAAACCCTGCCCATGCACATGCAACTACCTGTATTGGCAAGGGGGTGTGACGTTTCCGGACAACATGCACTACAGTAGTTGGTTAGCAAATCACAACACACTGGGCCAGCTAACCAATCTTAGCCCGATTGTGTATTTCTGAGGGAGGGGCTGCATAGAACCAGGAACTCAAGAGACTGTTTTGACGAGAATGAAAACAGCGGTGTAGAATAAAGGTAAAATATGTGAAAATAATGTGATTTTTTAAAAATGAAGCATGAACATGTTACACTGCATGTGTGTAACATGCAGTGCAGGGTGCAGTGTAACATGTTCATGCTTCATTTTTTTAAAAATCACATTATTTTCACATATTTTACCTTTATTCTACACCGCTGTTTCCATTCTCGTCAAAACAGTCTCTTGAGTTCCTGGTTCTATGCAGCCCCTCCCTTAGAAATACACCATCGGGCTAAGATTGTGTATTTCTGTCAATCAAGCTTTCGAAAAAAAACTGAACCCTTTAAGGGCTCCCTGCAGTTTCCCGCCTAAAATAAGAGCTTGATGGGATTTTAAAATAAGAGCTTGACGCGCGTTTCTCTATTTGGTTGTGTTGTAAGTATTTGCAGCTCGTTTCTTTATTAGTTTGTTTTGTAAGTATTTGCAGCGCGTTTCTTTATTTGTTTGCGTTGTGAGCATTTGCACCGTGTTTTTGTATTTAGTTGTGTTGTGAGTATTTGCAGCACATGCACTCTTAAACTGATGAAGATGTTTTCTTAATTTGCTGGTGCTTTTTCTATTTGCATGTGTTTTCTGAAGTTGCCACCATAACATACAGACTACTTCCAAATTACTTATGGTGCTGTCTAGGGATGCTCCGATCGATCGGCCGGAGATTGGTATCGGCCGATAATCTCATTTTATGACTCGATCGGTACTCCCTACACTTGGCCGATCTCACGAACCGATCGCAATTTGATGACGTCAACTAGGGATGCTCCGATACCGATACTGGTATTGGTATCGGGCCCGATACTGAGCTCTTGTACTCGTACTTGTTAAAATGCCCCGATACCAAACGCCGATACCACACAGCATATGATAAGTGCCATATTCAGACAAAGAAACACCGACAACAGAACATCAGACAGCAGAATGGAGTTATTAGAGATTAAGGATGTCTACGAAGTATATGTATGCAATGAATATAATGTTAAATATTCAGTTCTAACGCCTGTATAGCTGATGTGCACGAGCTGATAAGCAAAGCACGCTGAGTGGAAACAATGTAAAATTCGCTATTTGTCGTGTATGTTTTGCATGATGATATGATGAATGGATGGTTAATTTTTAACAGCAGATTCAGTGACGTTAGAGCTGATCTGCGCCTCACTGCACACGTCTGCGGCGTGTTACGGCTCCATGGGAACCGGAGCTGATCACGGCCGCTAGTCAGTGCTTGTGTTTATGCCAGCTGCGGCATGTTTCTGAAGCGGCTCTCCACGCTGTTTGGCTAAAAATAGTCTTTTGTGAGTTGTCACAGCGTGGAGGACGGAACAAAACCTCGTCTGAGCCGTAAGGGGTAACGCTGATCGTGGGCTGCTTTTAAATTAACATTTATTTATAAAACAAAATATCTTCTTTGGCCATATTAGCCTACTCAATAGCATTAACACAGGCTTTACTCCTTTCAAATTGTATCTGGAATGTCACCGTTTCTGTCACTGCTGCGTAAATCAGACGGACTTACTGAAAATGCAAATTCATTCTCTGCCAGCGGGAGAAACAGCGGTTTCCCCAGTAACGGACTCACACACACACAAAATCATCTGCCTCATGAAAAAAATGTAGTTAATATTTGTATATATGATTTATTTTACTCACCCGCGACCCACTCGCAAATAATCAGAATGCATTTTTTATTACCCGACCCGCGGATTATCTGCAGCGCCCATGGATATAGGAGAAGCAAAGTATGTTTGTTGCGTAAATCAGACGGAATTACTGAAAATGCAAATTCAATCTCTGCCACCAGGAGGTGCTTTAAAGCGGGAGAAACAGAGGTTTCCCCAGTAACTGCTGTACGCAAAGCAGCGCTGAGCTCACAAACGCTGCTTTATCAGGCATATAACATGCAAGATGAAATGAAAATGACATTGAAAATTTTCTAAAGATAGTCTTCCTTCAGAAATACAGTGATATAAAAACACCCGCGCCTCGTTTAGATTTTTAAACATGCAGTACATGCTTATGTTTATTCAACGAAACCTTTTGGAAAATCGGTCAGTTTTGATATTGTGGCGAGCGCCACAAATAAATAAATGTATGGGAAACACATCCCACAGCACAACCACCTGAGACCAACTTCAGTCTACTCATCACAGACCGGAAATTAACTTCAAGCCAGGCGCGTGCGCCCGATGAAACCATCTATATAAATTAATTATTTATAATTATATTATATTATATTATATTATATAAGTCTATTTAAAGCTTGAAGCATCAGAATCGGCATCGGTATCGGCCGATCACCATGACAAGAAATCGGTACTCAGTATCGGCTGCAAAAATCCTGATCGGAGCATCCCTAGTGCTGTCTTTTTATTTTTAGGATTCTGCCCCCATTCACTTTCACAATATGGAAAAGAGCAGCATGGACATTCTGCTAAATATATCCTTTTGTGTTCCATAGAAAAATCATTCAGGTTGGGAATGACATCAATGTGAGTAAATGATGCCAAAATGTTCATTTAAAAGGTTTCTGCATAACTACTTCTGCTATGAAAAACAGGCTAATGTACCTAATCTCTGTGAAAATTCGTAGAACTTCTTTAGTTTGCCTACTAGTGGCACCACAGCAGCCCACGCCTGGTCTTGTAATGCCTCGTCATTAGGGTTCTGGATTGCCTGAAAAAACAAACACAGCATCTTAATAATACAACATCTGGCGAGTTATAAACAACGTTCCCACAAGTCTAAATGGAACATATTATTTTATGACTGTATGAGGTTGTGTTAGAATTATGTATGTGAGATGAGGTTTTTAAATGATGTGCCCATGAGGGTGGCAATTTGAGGATGTAAATGACGTCAAATCCAACCACACAAGAGGTTTGAAGGTTTATTCATTATGTTGTTCCATTATGACACTGGGCAGAACATCTAGTCAGTGTTTTTTCTTTCTACCTCAGTGTGCCTTTGAATTTCCAAATACACGAGGCTCATTAAAATAATTACGGAGTGTGCTGACATGAAAAAGGAATGCACCGCGTTCTTTTGAGTGAATTAGAAAAAAGAAATAAAAGAAAAATTCACTTTCATTCTTCAGAAGACGCCAGTCCATGGCAACTGTATCCGTATAGCAACAGTATCCGTGGCAACAAGATTATCAATCATACTGACACTCACTCATACCGAGGCGTGATTGAGCAGAGCAGAGAATTTCAAATCATATGAACATACTACGAGATGTTTTAAAGCCACTGATATTATTCCTTCAACTCATTTTTGTGTGAATTAATGTACACACTGTAAAGAGTCAACTTTGCATGTACAACTTTATAAGTGCATACACATAAGTCAAACATCAGCAGACATCTGTTATCTTGAGAGTGTGCCTGTACCTCTCGTATCTCTTGGCCCGCGCCTTTATATGCCTGTAGTTCGTCAAGTATTCCCAGTGCATCCTTCAGGACCACATCCACTTCGTCCCACGTTTCCCGCTCTGCTTCTGTTGGCTGGGCATCTGAAGGCAGAGAGAGAGTGTCTTTAATCAAAAGGTCTTTCAAGGTCACATTTAGTCAGTGTCTGACACATTAAAAGCGAACATACTGTACATATGCAAATCACGAACAGGTATTAGAGCTTTATACCTTACAGAATGAGGCAAGATTAAAATGAAGGAAAGAACAAAGAAAACAGAGTATTTGGTAATATGTTGTACATTATATTGTGTGTGTGCTGATACTATGGGCAAATTCTACTATTACTACAGAAAAGTGGGTGCTCTGAAGGAAGGGCATTACTGTATAAGTACTCTTTTGAACATTCCATTCATCAAAGAATCCAGAAAAAAAATGTATCTTGGTTTTCACAAAAATATTAAGCAGCTCAACGTTTTCAACATTCATAATAATAATAATAATAAATGTAAATGAGCCCCAAATCAGCATAATAGAATTATTTCTGAAGGATCATGTGATACTGAAGACTGGAGTAATGGCTGCTGAAAATTCAGCTATGACATCTTCGAAATAAATTACATATTAAATTATAATAAAACCGAAAACAAGCATTTTAAATTGTTATATAATTTCACAATATTACTTATTATTTATACAATATTACTTGATGTATTTTTGATCAAATAAATGTAGCATTGATGAGAAACATCAAACTAACCCTAAACTAATCATCACACTTCCATTTTATTTTGTTATTAATGTAACCTTAATAACAATGCAGTAAAATTCGTATTTATGAATAATTGCTGGGGCAATTAAATGTTTGTGTTAAATATTACTTTGTGCAGTTTTTTTTAAAGTTTACTTCAATTTCTAAAAACCATTGCATTTTTTTTATTAAAAAAATAACACCCAGGTTAATTTGAACTACAAATTATATTGTTGATGTGACCAATGTAAATATACTTCATTAGCAGACCTTTTATTAATACCTTTTACTCTACTAGCAGCATCTTATATACACTTAAATTATAAGTACACTTATATAATTTGGACTTGGAACTTGAACTTTGGATATACACAGTCCAAACTTGACATCACTATCAGATGATTGTTGTGCAATTCAGAGGCCATGCAGACTTCTGCTGAACATCTTCATTTGTGTTCCAAATCAAACTGGTTGAGAGCAAGTGAGCAAACAACAAGAGAGTGAGCAAATGATGACTAAATTAAATTTTTGGGGTGAATTACTCACTGGGGATCTTAAAGCGTATTTTAGTCAATCCTCCACAGCTGAGCCTGTTTCATATGTTTAAAAGGCAAAGAGCGGAGTTTTAAATGGTGGAAACTTTAGGCCCACATCTAAAAAAGAAACCTCAATGAGACACTGGCAGCTGTTAACTACAGCTGGCTTCAAATGCAATTTAAGAAATTAAGGGCCACCTCCTTTACACTCTCCTGATTAAGAGTGCAATGATCTCTCAGCTTTTTAATCCATCTATGTTTTCGTATTGATACAGTAGGTCCTATTCCAGTGCTCTGTCTCTTGGAGTCTCTCGCACTCCCGCCCTTTATTAGTGTTACATAACTCTTGAGCAGACACTATAGGAATTTTTATTATATGTGTGCGACCGATGAGCCATGAATGAGTCAATGGATTGGGTGACTCCATATCGCCCCCTGCCTTTCTTCAAAGGAACGACTATATGACTAAAAATGGAGACAAACATGGTAGGATGAAAATGTTCTGTGGTCAAGGGTAATAAAAGCCAGGAAACTGTTATTTTCCACTGTCTTCTTTTCTTTGGTTCATTCACCTTCCTTCGCTTTGGAGAGAGTTTTTGGGTTCAAACAAATGAGATGGTAGCAGATTGTGTGTGGTTCATGAACTAGTCTCCAAGGGAAAGGAGTTGAAGATAGTATCAAGACCCAAAAGGGGAACTGGCATTTTTTACAAGTTGACCGGGTATTGACCTACACCAAGTCTCCCAGAATCCCAGTTCTCAAACATACCAAAAAGGACACGTGAGATGCTAAATTAGTGCATTTTGAGGTAAGCTTGGAGAATGAAGGATTGTTTACAGCTAATAAATGAAAGAAATCAATGGAAAGAGGAGAAGTATCTCACTTTCAAAATCGAGGAAGAAGTTGGGCTCTTGTTCAAGATCTGTGCATGTCAAAACTTTAAGGAGGTTCCCCATAATAATGTACCTAAAGGGAAAAAGAAAGACAGTTAAGTCACATATTTTGAACAGAAATCCTAAATCTGATGGTCCTATCCAGGTTGGGCAGCACTTAACAGCCTTACTTTGATTCTATCATGGCACTAATCTCCCCCGTTATCAGTCAAGAAACCATCGCCCTTCCAACCACCAGTCAACACTCCTTCCCTTTACCCCACAGCTTCCACTCTCCAGACGCAGTGGTTTTCCTGTGCAGGGCCTTAGGTCGACCAGATGTCACTACTGTAACCCCCCTCCTTCAGCACACACACAGAGTTACGGGAATCCCTGTGCTTTGGTGGCCAGTGCCAACCGTGCATGTCATGCCTTCTGCTCACGTTCAGTTCCCTATTGAGGGGCCCCAAGCTTTCAAAGTCAAGATTTAGGAAGTAGACTAGTGTTTTTAGATGTAAAAACAGCCCTCTAAAACCATTAATTCTCTTGGGATAACTGAGACTACTGGGTTTAACATTTTGTGTTTGCAAAACATGAATAACAGTAGACATGAGTGAAGTACAGAAGCAAGGCCAAACTATCCTTCCAAACAGCAAAATCGAGGATGGAAAACTCACATTCCCAAGATGTTCAATAGAGGGGTCATTTCACAAAGAGCATGTATGGTAAGCGGCTTGTTCAAAAACAGTTTTTGTGGTGGTGTCACAACCATGGGCTCATTAATTAATGATTAATTAGTATTCAGCAGCTTGGACTACTCTGATGAACAATAGTGTAAGCAACACCGCCTCGGCCCATGGTCGAAAAAGAAAATGAAAAGACGGAACAACAGCAAATAACTTGAGACAACAGCAACAATAAATGCCTGTGTTGACGAGCGCACCAACTTTCTGGTGCACAAGTTGAGCACCTGTGTCCCCCACGCTATCAACTGGAGTGTACTGTGAAAGGCTATGTATTCAGCTGTACGCATGTGCTAAGTAAACGCAAAACTCGTCCAAAGGAGTGTAAACAACAGTTAAACAGTCCAGCACAGTAACTTGACTCAGTTGACTCAATCAATGGTGTGAGTTTCAGAATGAACTGTTAGCAACAATGGAAAATGGGGGAGTATTTGGGAAACCTGCTTAGAAGTGTCATTGTATTTGCAACTACGCTTGGTGATGCAGGTTAAGCTATGACTAACATGGAAAGTTGACTGCCAATGCTACAGATCTGTACAATATTGCTCCAATTAGGGCTGGGCAAAAAATCGAATGCGATTTTCATGCGAATCTCGTCAGTAAAGCCCGTTCTGGTGATTAGTAGTAAATCTCCAGCACGTGCTTTCAGATGGAGCGGCATTTACTACAAGCCGCTTCTGGTGATTAGTAGTAAAACTACTCTGTGTAGTAAATGCCGCTCCATCTGAAAGCACGTGCTGGAGATTTACTACTAATCACCAGAAGCGGATTTACTGACGAGATGCGCATGAAAATCGCATTCAATTTTTTGCACAGCCCTAGCTCCAATACATTTCAAGTTATAAAAAAAAACTACTTTTTAAGCCTATCTGTGAGAAAATCAACTATAAAAGAAAGATTCTGAGGAAACACACGGAAGGGGAAAAAAACATCCTTCCTCCAATGCATACCAGGCTCCTTCAACAAAGACACCTGACATCAAACCCGATAAACACTGTTAGCTGATGGGAAAATGCCTCCACCACAACTCTCAATGGCATTTCTCTGTATAAAAGCAGTTTTTACCAAGAACTGCACTGGTCTGAAGGAAAGTTTTTTTCTATGAGTGTCAGGAGAGGAGCTGTACACATTTACCAAATGCACAGTTCAGCTGCAGATAACCGATTAAAAATTTCAACTAAACAGAAGAAAAATACGTAAAACAAGAAATTAAAAATTTTTATGCTTAATTTATTTAGAAAAAAAACTGAATTTTAATGACAGCCATAGCATAAAAATAATTGCCAATATATTATTGCACGGTATTTTAAATGCATTAAAGCCAATAACCAATTTAAGAGAAACAATATAATATAATATAATATAATAGCACTTTTAGGTATAAATTGCCCATATTTGCCTACCTGTTTATCTATATACAGTGGGTACGGAAAGTATTCAGACCCCCTTAAATTTTTCACTCTTTGTTATATTGCAGCCATTTGCTAAAATCATTTAAGTTAATTTTTTTTCCTCATTAATGTACACACAGCACCCCATATTGACAGAAAAACACAGAATTGTTGACATTTTTGCAGATTTATTAAAAAAGAAAAACTGAAATATCACATGGTCCTAAGTATTCAGACCCTTTGCTGTGACACTCATATATTTAACTCAGGTGCTGTCCATTTCTTCTGATCATCCTTGAGATGGTTCTACACCTTCATTTGAGTCCAGCTGTGTATTAAAGGGCGGGACTTGACTTTATTAATCGTTAAATAAATGTATAAATTCAATGGTGGGGGTAAAGGAGTAGGTTTCTTGGTGAATGGGACCTTAATAGCAGAAAATGCACCTTTTATCTCAATAAAAAACAAGCTTTTATCATTTTTAATTTTAAGATTTTTAATGAAATATGAATTTTGAATAATCAAAATTAGTTTGTGTCTGCTTATTCTATTAATCAGTGTTTGAAGTTGAACCATTAAAGAAGAAACTGCATTTTAATTTCTGGGTTAAAAAAACGAAAAATGAATGGACGCCAAAGTACACGGACCCCTTAGACAGGGCATTTTGAATTTTTTCTGCCACTAATACAAAAGCAAAAAATAATAAGCTAATGTAATAAAACATTCTCAAGCTTAACTGCAGGCAAGTAAACACTCCATGTATTACTTACAAGCTAAATGATAAATAAATATATTACTCAAAAATACTAATTAAATAGTCCTATTACTTGTTTAACTTCTGTTTCAGTTTTTATAACCATTTCTTACTGTGTAAGTAAGTTGTTGTTTTTTAGCATGTGTGTTTGGCAGTGTTATTTTTTAGGATTACTGATAAACTACTAACAAATACTATTTGATTTGTATTATTTGTATTTGTTATTTATTTTAATTTTAGTTAAATTATGTCTGAATTTATTATTCTTTAATATTTTGAATTGTTTTTAGCTTTATTTTTTTGCTTTTCATTTAAATGCTGTTTTGAAATTTTGTTTGTAATTTTTATTTAATCTCTTTATTTTTAAAATGTGTAAGGTAGTATTTATAAAGTTTTAGCTTTTAGTTTTGGATCTGTTTTTAGT
The DNA here is from genome assembly GCF_001515605.1 of Sinocyclocheilus anshuiensis. Classification (NCBI taxonomy): domain Eukaryota; kingdom Metazoa; phylum Chordata; class Actinopteri; order Cypriniformes; family Cyprinidae; genus Sinocyclocheilus; species Sinocyclocheilus anshuiensis. Next base: position 1,253,525 of record NW_015542347.1, read on the forward strand.
TGTTTTAATACTACAATTGATTGCTTCTGGTGTCCTCATTTGTAAGTCGCTTTGGATAAAAGCGTCTAATAAATTACTAAATAAATTAAATAAAAATAGTTTTTTAGTTTTTTCAGTAGTAAAGGCTTCTACAGAAATAGCCTACTACAGACATTACATGAAGTAATAAATATAAAAATAATCTTCACTGTATACAATACATTAAATATAGATAATTCTTATTAAAGTTAATAAGTGATTCAGTCAAGAGCAGTGAGTGATTTTCTCCTTTTCTTTTGTTTGATTAACGCTTATGACGCAGTCGTCGGCTGCAGGTTTATGCTGTTGCTTTAAGAGCTGATGCATAGATCAAATATTTTGACACATCTGTATTTCTCCCAACTGTTCAAGTTCACTTAAGACAAAACCGACTGCATTTACATGAATAGTCTCCA
>NW_015542347.1:1254555-1259472 GCF_001515605.1 Sinocyclocheilus anshuiensis
AATAAATCCTTTTGTGGGAGACTTTGAGCTTTGTAACTCTGCAGATCTTATACATGCACAAATAGCTACATAACACAGTAAAGAAAAGGAAAAATAGAAATCACATCACATGACCCCTTTAAGCGAGAGAACTCGGCATTCGCACACTGACTGAGAGGCGTGTTATTCTGTGAGCGCGCTTTCGGTCTGTGAGCGCAGAAACCCGTCGGCTTTCAAGTACTGGACAACACTTAAAAACACATGCAAATACTGAATATCAATTTTGTGATACTGATAGTGACATTTCCGTCAACTGTCCGTGGACTCGGACATATTTTCCAAGTCAAGTCCGAGTAAAAATGCATCAGAGTCCGTGACAAATCCGAGTCCTTTAAAAAATTGTACTCGAGTCCGAGTAAGTTACACTGGAAAAATGGCAATGGGGAGGTTGTTGAATTTTTAAATATGCATTTCGCATTTCTTACATGATTAATTTATGCTTCTCATCTAAACATATTTTAATCATGTACCATGTATTTATTCTGTAAGGATGTTCAACCATATAGAATTAATCATGTTGAAGCTAAATTAAGTAGTTATGTTTTCTTCAGAAACCCCGCCCCTTTTCGAAAGAAACCAATTCGCGCCCATCGCCATTTTGTCTCTCGCTGTGGACGGGATCTGAGCGCTACACTGAGGTAAATAAAACTTTAAAATAAAATTCAGTTTAGAGTAGCCATTCAGTATTTGAATGTGCACATTTTCGCTCAGGTTTTATGTATTTGTCATATCAAACAACATTGTTTTAAAAGTTACGTTTGTGCTAATGCTCACGGTAGCTAACGTTAACACTAGCTTTAGCTGCGTCTGAAAATGTAATTATAGTTTGTGTGTTCCAGATGTGTGTAATCTTTTTCTTTGTATGTCGACTAGTTTAAAATTTGCGTCAGTATGACAAACTGAACCGTGTCTACGCCGGTCGTTACCGTTGTCGTGCTGCAACAGCTTGAAGCGGTCTACAATAGTGATGTCCGGTTCGCGAACGAATCGTTCGATTTAACCGGTTCTTCTTAGTGAACCGGTTGAACTAAATACCTGTACTGTAATTAATTATAGTTTACAATGACACATTCACAAATTGAGTTTGTAATAAATAGAACATGAACACGACAGGAGTAAAGCAGCTGATGATATTGAACGTGCGTGCAGCGTGCCGGTTAGAGCGTTTCTCGTTCTCGAGTCAAGAACCGGTTGCATCGGTTTTCGGATCACCAGTATACTGAACCGAGAACCATTTCTTTCGGACACATCCGATTTGAGAACCGATGAGCTGATGATACTGCGCATGCGTGTAATTTTTCAAGAGGACGAAAAGCATGCTATCCAAGATGATGCGAGTTCAAAGACGGATATCGTGTGATTCACACGTGTTGTGTTCCTAATAAACTGGATGTTATTTAAGTAGTTGCTTTTTATGACAACTTACAATGAATAAGACTTTTTTACAGTTGTATTTTAATGCACTTTTTAGTAATATGACAGCAATCACATAATTTAGAGAGTATATTCACACATAATATATACACATAAAAACATGATATCAGGCTTATGGAAAATTTAACATTTTGAAAGAGAACTATTGCTTAAACCAATGAGCATCAATAATCAATCAATAATCATAACCAATAATCAGTTTTATTATTAAAAATCCAGTATAATGCTTGTTGTTTAAAAGAAAATTAACATTTTAATATGTGTTCTGTTTAGATGTCTGGTTTCTCCTGTCCTGTGAAGACCCCTTATTCTGCTGGACTGTTTTTTTGGAATGCTGACATGTATACATCTCTGATGACTACTTTGAATGATATGTGTCTTAATATAATTTGATGAGCATAATCCAATAGTCTTAATTCAAATAATTATTAACGGTTTTAAAACTGATGCATACTTTTGATATTTTACAGAGATCTGATATTTCACCAGACAAGTGCACTTACTGACATCCACTTCACTGTCAGTCCAAAGCCTCTACATTAATGGTATTTATGAAACTATACTGTAATCTGTATGTTTAGTTGATCTGTTTAAATCACATGTTTGCTACTTTTAAAATCTTTGTCTGACAATGTTGCAAATGTTAATATTAATCTATTATTTTTCTCTCCCTGTCCATTGAATGTGTCAGTGTATTAAGGGTGCACAGTAGCAGTTGCAGTTAGATTGGAGTTACCGAAACATCCACACTTTGGACATTTCTGCCATTATCCATGTACGTATTCAAAGTGTGCAATATAATTTTACAGTTTGTTGTAGGAAGACACTATTGGATTTCTTGGCCTACCATTCGCAATCCTAGAACTGATGTCTAACAGTTATCTGTAATCAGTCTTTGTTGACCATGACTGGTTCTTATTATATTCAAGTTTACATTTCTCAGGATACAGACATTACTAAATTATTGAAATTAAGTTTGATATTTCCGTACTGAATCTCATTTTTTAACTGTGCATTCTCCAGGCTGCAGATGAAGCCCTCATCCCAGAATGCATTGAGGAGACAATGCCCATGATAGACCAGGGGACATCAGGATCGTCAATGAGGGCCAGATAATCTTACAGTTATTTGGATAACTTGGCATTAGCTACTGCAGAATTCAACTGCCCATTTAACTGAAAGGGAACATTCACCCAAAAATGAACATTCTGGTATCATTTACTCACCCTCAAGTTGTTCCAAACCTGTATAAATTTGTTTGTTCTGCTGAACACAAAGGAAGGTATTTTGAAGGATGTTTGAGTCAGCAGAACAAATAAATTTATACAGGTTTAGAACAACTTGAGGGTGAGTAAATTATACCAGAATTTTCATTTTTGGGTGATTGATCCCTTGAAGTATTTCTTTGAGGTGTATAATGGTGGAGCTTTAAAATCAGCACACTTTCAAAGAAAGTCCTTCCTAAAAAATGTAGAAATGTTTTTTGAAGTACATTAGTTATGCTCTTATTGTTCTTATTGTGTAACATTGTATTATGTAAAGCAATTTTTGGGGGGCATGGGTTGAGGGGAATGAAAAAAATGCAGTATTTCTTTCCAAGAAATGTTTTTGCTTATTGCCTTACTTAAAAGTCTACAATATTAGGGTGCTAAAATGCTTTTATTTATTTAAAAAGTAGTACTTATAGTTTACCAAAGCTTTTTTTATTCTGTTATTAATTTTATCTGGATTTATCGTACATTTTATCATAGTTCTATTTAATTTATTAAAACACCACTGCCTATAGTGGATAAAGCTTTTATTTAAACAAAAACCATGTTAAATCAACAGGAGGTATGGCATAAAAACAACAAAAAAAATCATGTTCATTTGACAAACAAAAGTTAAGTAACATAAACTAAAGCTTTTATTTAAACAAAAATCATGTTGAATCAACAGGAGGTACATAGCACAAAAAGCATAAAAACAACAAAAAAAATCATGTTCATTTGACAAACAAAAGTTAAGTAACATAAACAGAGATAAATTATGTTGAGAGAACATAAAAATAAGTGCAACCGATGTACATATTTTTTTATGTTAATCCAACAGGTTTTTTTTTCAGTGTATCCCAACTCTAACTTTCACCTAGTACAAAAGATAAAAGAGGAGAGTAAACAAGAGGGAAAGGGTCAATCTAGGCCATAACAACAGCAGCGTGCTGTGCATTCCTGTGCCTCTGGTGGGAAGAGTGATGAGTGTAAGAACACACACATAAGCATACAGGCGGCTAGATGTAGGTCACAGACATGAGTGTATGTGTGTGTGAATGGGTGTTATATAATCTAGCTGCAGATCTAGACAGCATGAGACAAACAGTCACTCCTATAGTATATACACATACATGTGCAGGTGCACATAAATGTAAAAATCAAAGTATAAAAATAACATTGTTTTTTTTTTTTTGAGTCAACAAGGGATATTGGCAGTTGGTTTATTTAATTGGTTAGTATGTGAGGAGTCATACACAGTCAATCAATCAATACAGTGAAGTGCAATACAATGACCAAAGACAAGATGAAAGATTTTACAATAACTATATATAAAAAAGTAATATTCTTGTGATATACTGAGTTCTAAAGTTTTTTGCCTATTCCATGCTTTCATTACAATAATGTCCGAGTCAGCTTACTTTTATTAAATTATTTTTTTTTTGAGTCAACAAGGGATATTGGCAGTTGGTTTATGTAATTGGTTAGTATGTGAGGAGTCATACACAGTACATTTTCTTAACCAACATCCAAGATTTTAGGTTAAGCATATAAGGGAAAACTCACAATTTCATTTTTAAAAATGTAATTTCATTAAAAAAGACAAGACCAAAGATTTGACAATAATTATATATAAAAAAAGTTATATTGTTGTGATATACTGAGTTCTAAAGCTTTTTGCCTATTCCATGCTTTCATTACAATAATGTCAGTTATTGTTATCAGAGTCAGCTTACTTTTATTTAATTTATTAACTACTATATTAAAACATAAACAATTCAAATTAATATTATTATGTAATTAACACTGATAATAATTTGATTAATTAAATGGCATGTCATGTAATTAATTTAATTATTAAAGGGGTCATATGATGCGATTTCAATTTTTCCTTTCTCTTTGGAGTGTTACAAGCTCTTGGTGACCGCTCACTCTAGCCCCCGGCCACCGCTCACTCTAGCCCCCGGCCTCCGCTCACTCTAGGCCGCCGTGTGTGACGCTGTGTTTCGTTGTGAAAGCAAAACTACTTTGTTTGGCCTTCCAAAAGAGGACACGACTAGAAATCAGTGGTTAAGTTGTATTTACAACACTGTTCCTGAACAGTTTAACCCAAATATTCCGATGTGTGCAGCGTATTTTAAGGAGGACTGTTTCCTGATCCTGGTAGAGTAGACTACAATGCCGGCTGTTCTGA
>NW_015542347.1:1259482-1264499 GCF_001515605.1 Sinocyclocheilus anshuiensis
GGGTTTTAATGTTTTTGTCTCGTCGCTCCGGCCGGGACAAGGCATCACAATATGGTAAGGGGCGTATCATTTCCGTCACACGCTTGAGATTACAGGAAAAATATTTTAAATTATCATTATATTATTTTTAGTTTAACATGGCACATCACGTGACACAGCCGAAACGGCTTGAAATTTCCTGTCAGCTATTCGTGTATGTCTGAACTGGGAACATGGAAGAGAGCTGGAGAGGGTGTATGCAGAGTGACAGGAGACAGGCTGCTGACAGGTGAAAAGTTGAGACATGAACAGGTAGACAGGTGAACAGGACGACAGAGACAGAGAGTGTCTGGAAGCTGAGGCAAAGAGACAATGGGCGTGAGAGATTTGACGAGGAGTGACGCTGGTGAGGTTGAAGTCAGGGGAGCGTCTGTGCACGAGGGTCTCAAACAGGTACAGGGACCATACATGGAAGTTTCTGACGGTAAACCAATGATCAAAAGCACTCTAACCCATAATGAAAGAAGCAAGGCTCGCACGAGCCAGCATACTCTAACTGATTCAGACATTCACACTTTACAAAAGAGACATGGACACATGGTGAGGGGCAGTGACAGGTTAAAGCCACGCTGAGGATCATGTGGAGGTCAATGCTTAGCAAAGCTCAGGATTAGAGTTCAAGGTCAGTGGCGTGAATCGATTACCAACCTCACAAAACAACTGCTGAAGTAGTGCAAAATAACAGATTTTTGCTTTGGCTTGCTTGCAAAGGTGGCATTTGGTCTAAGTTGTAAGGTGTGCAAGAGGGAGTTACAGACCGTGTTAACTTTATGGACAATCAAAAACAACAATAAAACCACAGAAAAATCCCAGAGAAATCTGAAGCGCCATGAAATCCAAATTCACATTCTAATATTTAAAAACTACAATATAATATAAAATGAACAGTCTGTGTAAATATACCAATAAATTAAGCTTCTGAAAACACTGATCCGGCTACATTGTATCTTTAAAAGTTCTGTTTAATAAATTCAAGTCAAGAGTAAAAAAAATGCATTTAGCATAATAATGTGGTAAATTGATCTAAATATAAACACTATATAAATGCCTTTCAATATTTTACAATATTACTGTATTTACTGTATTTTGATCTAATAAATGCAGCCGTAGTAAGAGAGGTCTTTCAAAATCGTAAAAAAAAAAGCTTACTGACCTTAAACTTTTGAACCTAGGAATGACCCACAATACCATTCTATCCATAGCAAAGAATAAGTGAAAAACACTCAGAACACTTTAACAACCACAAATCAACATATTGTCAACATTCCATGGTACAAAAGAATTATGGTGGCAAGTTATGCATGGGTAACATGGACGGACTGACAGACAGACAGATAGTATAATAATGCTTTTTGCACTAGATTTACTGTTTATACTCATCCACTGTTGGAAAGTTACTTAGAATACATGTGACCTAAATCCAAGTCATGCCAATGATGTACAGTACTGCTGCCAAGTGCGCCAACCCTAAATCCCACCCAGCACTCCCTCCAACCATTAGGGGGTCATTCCAAGGACGGCCATCTCAAAAATCCAATTTGACACGATCATATTTCTTTAAAAGAAATACAAAAATGAAAGCTACCTTAGATACAAAACATTTATTATCATAAGGTTCAATGTCTTTTGCATTTATGTCATAATTATAGGAACACGTGATCGAGGTGTATGAATTAGGAACTAATAAGATCCCTTTATAATAATGAAAATAAAACAGTGAAAAGTGGAGAACATTTATTAAGGTCCTAATATCTCCTCATGATGACAACAACAGGCTATGTGGGCCAAACTGAGACAAGAGTGAAGATTATATTAGGAACAGTGCATTTGCCTCTTCATTCACAGCAGTCCCAAAGGGTGAAGGCGAGCTCACCGTACGAGCTCTTTTCGAAAGAGAGAGACTCTGACCTGGTTGTTTTCTTTTCGAAGCCTCCTACTGGGAAATTGCGTGCTGGAGGAGAGGAGCTACGATGGGATTCTGGAGAAGGAGGGGGCAAAGGGGGGCTTGTCTAAGCCCGCTGGGCACTTACGATTCTCTACTGCATTGTGATTGGCTGCACGCAAGTTCTTTTGCACTCTACTGTATCCATGGAGTTGAAAAACCTGGTGCTACCAAAAACACACTGACAGCCAATGAGAAAGCGAATGGCGAGGCGGAGGGGAGGATGAGGGCACTGGAGCAGTAGTCCGACTTAAGAGCTTGTGTATGAATATATGAATAGCGATGAGGTAATGCACCAAAAATGCACAACTAGTGCAACAGCGACACGCTGATTAATCACGGAATTCTGCAAATAACTGACATTCCAGTCTTAGGATGCATAAATACATATGATTAATTGTACAAATTAACATGTTAAAATACTATTTATAATGATTAAACTATTATATATAATTATAGTTTGTGGAATAATGTATGTGTAAATAATTGTATAAAATGATGATAATTTTATGTAATATAGAATGAATGTCATGAGAATATTAAATGAATAATTCATATGGATTTAAAATAATTGCATAATGAACTGTGATGAAAATAATTTAATGCAATTAGTATATATATATATATATATATATATATATATATATATATATAAAGTAGATATAATAACTATCTGGATGTAAGGCATGCTGGAATTCTGCAGGAGCACTGCAGCATGGGAATCCACGTGCTTCGCCATACTACACTACTGCTGTGGCACCATAGGAAAAAAAAACAACAACCTCTCGCCTCCCTGATTCCCTCTGTCACGTGGGCACAGCCGTGGAGTGGCTAACTGGCTGCCTTTGGCATCGAGGGGGAGGGGAGCGAGTGAATTAGTGTGTATTTTCATGTGCACGCTTATTTGAGTGAGTGGATGCAATAATCCAGTTATGTATGTGGTGAAGTATGCGCAGAATTGAAGCTAATGAGAGAATATTGCCAGAAGAGCGACACTTAACATAGCAGCCTTGTCTAAAATCTAATTTACAGAGGCTTAGCCAATGATTTATACAATTCAGCCTTTACAATGGAAAATTATAGTCAATAAATGTGCAAACGCCAAGCGTGCGCCTGTGATATCTGTTAATGTATGCTGAAGAATGAGTAATGTGTGTGCATGTGATATATCATGCAGTGTCACTCTTACGCAGCATCACTTACATCCTTGTCTGCAGTTTTAACTTGACCTAAATTTCCCAGGGCGTGCCGTCATATCGCATTAGCCAACTATAGCTGTGTTCTGATTTCACCCCAGCCCTTTGAAACCCACCAAAACGAACAGAATATGGGGGTGCAGATGCCCTTTATCCACCCCCAAAACTTGCATGACCTGCTTGACCAAACCCATCCTAGCGTTAAATGCGTTAAATAAAACGAAGGAATCAGAAGGGTGATAAAAGAGGGAAGAGGAAGCGTGCGTTTGTTTGTGATTTGCAGCTCCGCCCACACTGGCCACACTGGAGTAAACAGCCGCTTTAATGCCCTCTTTAAACATGCTGTGGCAAAAATCAAAACAAATTGCTGGATAAGCCAATGAGGTTGCAGCGCATTTGTGGGATGTCAGCTATTGGTGCATCCGGGTTGAGTGTAACTGCAACAAACAACACTGTCAAATGACAACCGCGACATTTGTAGCTTTGATGTCATCTGCACTGACAAACAGTGGCACGCAAACAGCACAGTGTTACTGATGATCACTTACAATTGTTATCATTTAAAACATCTGCATAAGTCTCAAGTAGGTGGTGGTGCATGGTGATAACCGGAGGTTCAGAGTAGGATTTTTGGTTAATCTCTCCTACAATAGGACCTCTTAGGCAGCACTGTACCTCTCACGTTCAAAGCCAGAAACCATGGCAACCGAATATCATAAGCCAAAACAGGGAACCTCATCTGAAAATGTTGGGAGAAGGAATTTTAAGCCACCCCGTTCCAAATGTTCAAAGTCTGTTTAATCGACAAACATGCGTCACTTCCATTTCTGAAGCTGCTGTGATTATGATAGTCTTTCAAAGGTCCTTTTCTGTAAAGTCAAGCCTCAAATGAGTTACACCAAAAGAAAGAAAACTGAGAGACAGAACTTGATGCATCCTGCCTCGTAACATCCATGTCCCCATCGGGAAAACAGCAGAATTGGAAAGAATTCATGTGACTTGGTGTCCTTCTTTCACTGTGAAGGTCTTTAAGATCTGAGAATGTCATTTGGTACAAGACAAGCACAGGAAGTTTAGTCTCTGCATACAGATTAAGACACTTTCTCAGCCTGAAAATGAAGTTTGTGTGTGTGTGAGAAATACAATGTCAGACCCCTTTTCTAGACACCAATGTCCTTTTATCATTGGATAACTCACCACAACTAAATAAATCAAACATCTTTTGACATTACTTGATGTGTTATTACTTGACATTTAAAAAAAGAGCCAATGCTCGTTTCGGTTTCTTTCATTTTCTTAATTCAGAGAAAGTGTGTGGCAGTCAGGAGAGCTGTTAATGCAGAGTATGAGGGGTGGGGCACTGTCAAACTGAGATGGGATTTTTGGGGGTATGCATGGCACAAGGTGGATTTGTGCTAAAAGGCTTGAGTTCCTTTTTTAGGCACAGAGCACCCTCTGCTGACAGCAAGGAAGGTGTGTGCAGAGGGCCACTCCCTATTCTCTGGGTAAAAAAAAATGCAATCAATCAATAAACTAAAATAAATAAAATAAAGACTTAAAATAAAATAAATAAATTAAATTAAATTAAATTTAAAAAAAGGCCCCAAAATCCTAAAAGGGGGAAAGGCCTCTGTGATCCTAAAAGGGGGAAAAAATACAATTATTAAATTATATTAAAATAAAACTGACGTATAAAAACATTATTTACATTTACATTTTTTAATGCTTGCAATCAGAGATGCTTAGATAGGCTCCAGCATCCTTGTCACCCTACAAAGGTCAAGCGGTTGTGAAAACGGATGATAGTAAAAAAAAAAAAAAAAAAAGAAAAAATAAAAAA
>NW_015542347.1:1264688-1267414 GCF_001515605.1 Sinocyclocheilus anshuiensis
AAAAGGGGTAAAAGAAAAAAAAAAAAAAAAAAAAGATAAAATAAAACAATAAAATAAAATAAACATCATTTCAGAAATGTAATATGCTGTATATTGCAATTAATATTTTACATCCAGAAAATATCCAAAATCCCTATTCTTGGAGAGACATAAATGTCATAATGAGGTTAAAAAAAAGGGTAAAGTTAAAAAATAAACTTTTTTTTTTTAATTCATTTAACATATTACCCATGGGGAAATGACAAAGCGGGTACACTACACTGAGATCAGTAGCAATGTATTAAGATCAACAAAGTAAGCAGCACTATTTACCAGCACTGTTTTCACTACAGAGACGGAAGGATGGCTTTATAAAACTTTATAAAAGACAGGTCGATGGAGAATGATTTTGACATTTATACAGCAGGGGAATGACACGTCTGTAAAATGCCTGTGGTATGCATGGGTGGGAGGTAAGTGCAGTGTATACATGACACAGTAAATGAAAGGGGAGCTAACCCAATGAATATTTAACTAATCCTTCCACTCCCTTCAGCTGCATCAACATGTCTCTTAGAGCAGGCACTGACTGACTCACAAAACACACTGCCATCCTTCTCATACTTAAAAGATGTCTCAGATCTCTAGGCAGTGGCTGTGTCTGCTCTCTCAGCACCAATTTACCTTGTGTCATCATGTCTTAAAAGGGCAATTGTAGCTAAAGGTCCATGAAAAAGTAAAACACAAGTCCATCCACATTCAAACTGTAATATGTATATTTAGCTTTGGTGTCATTTAGTTATCTGCTACATTGATTTGGGGCAAAACAACTATTATTTTAAAATGTATTTATTTATTCTCATCATAAATTTAGGTGCCTACCCCGGAATCACCATACGGCATTGTTTCTCGCATCTGACATAAGAACTAATGCATTCAAGATCCTCAGACAAGCAACATCCATACAGTGATTCAGATAGGATTCAGTCCAGTCTATCTATCAGACAATATTTGTTCAGAAATGAACATATAACATCATGAAACACATTCACAACTTTGACAATGACAATAACTTTGCAAATGGTGCCACCTGCTGTACAAAATAAGCAATCACTTTAACACAATTCAACATCACCAAAGTATAATACACCAAATATGCATTACATCAACCACTACTGACATTTTCATCTAGAAATACCATGGAAGCCAAAATAAACTAAACCAAACTTAATGTGTTTTGTTTCAGCTGCAATAGACAGAGCATATTTACACAGTAGATTCAATAATCGATTTTCCTGCGCTGGCAAAACCATGAACAATATCCAGAGAATATTAGTGATTTGAGATGGGATCTTTACTATTATTAAAAAGCAAGCAAGAAAGAAAGAAAGCATGAAAGCAAGAAAGAAAGAACACAGACACCAGATAGCAATGCACTAACAAGGAGTCAAAACTAGTGGTCGACTGATATTGGTTTTTTGACAGCCGATGCCGATATCTTGGAAAGCATGGTGGCCGATGGCCGATATAATTTTATTTATTTTAATTAATATTTAAGAAATTTGAAATCATTTGAAAATCAGTGTTAAATAAACATACTTATACTTTAGATGACAAAGTATTTTCACATATAAATAAATATTTAATCAAAATATAATTAAAAAGGAAGTAAACACTGTAACCAACAGGGCACTCAGTATTCTGGGAAGTTTGTGTGCATTAATCATATTTTTTCAAATAAAGCCAAGGTAACACTCATTTTACATACAGCACACAGTGAAAATGACATGAATATGACAGTGGGAAAATGCATAAAGCGCAGCATAATTTAAAATCACTAGTTTAAAGTTTGTCGATCGCGCGTCTCCAGGAAGCTGAACTCTCCTCCTGTCAGCATTCAATTCGCATGGACCGATCGTCACACAGAGAATACGCGATCATGCAGGATACACATGCACACTTCAAAAGATCTCACAACTGGACCCAACTAAGTTTGCAAGGTTTTTGAAATTGGATGTTTATTAGACATTCAAAGATTTGCTTAAATTATATAAATGCGTATTTGCTGAATGCTGATGGCAAACAAGAAAGTATTATAATGTTTGCCTTTCTATTACTAATAATATAAAAGCAATCGTTATAATAATTTTTGTATACATTTTAATTCCTTTGTTTAACCGTTCTATCTGATTATTAGACAGACTTCTATCCGTATTTAGACAGAACTGTTAACAATGACGGCGAACATGAGGGAGAATGTGAGCACTGTGTGCTCAGGCGCTGCTGCTCTCAGCGCCGTCAAAATAAAAGTCCTGCCTCGAACGCATCGGCCAAACAGAAAAACTTATCGGACTTTAAAAAATGCCAAATATCGGCCGATATATCGGCCTTGGCGATATATCGGTCGACCACTAGTCGAAACACCTTATTAGTAACCACAGAGATGTACCTGGCAACCACCCACAGCACCCTATTTGTGGCAGTATTCACTGTGCTTCTACAACTATTGGCACTATTGGCATATACTTTTCTATTCTATTCTAATTTCTACACTTTTTGACCAATTAAATAATTCATATCTTTCATATCTAACATTACCACTTAAAATAGTTAGTTCACCCAAAAATGAAAATTCTGTCATTAATTACTTAACCTCATGTTGTTCTAAACCCGTAAAACCTCTGTTCATCTTCGGAACACAAATTAAGATATTTTTGATGAATTCTGAGAGCTCTCTGACCCTCCCA
>NW_015542347.1:1267488-1274427 GCF_001515605.1 Sinocyclocheilus anshuiensis
GCCGATATAATTTTATTTATTTTAATTAATATTTAAGAAATTTGAAATCATTTGAAAATCAGTGTTAAATAAACATACTTATACTTTAGATGACAAAGTATTTTTCACAAATATTTAATAAATAATATAATAAAAAAAGGAAGTCAACACTGTAACCAACAGGGCACTCAGTATTCTGGGAAGTTTGTGTGCATTAATCATATTTTTTCAAATAAAGCCAAGGTAACACTCATTTTACATACAGCACACAGTGAAAATGACATGAATATGACAGTGGGAAAATGCATAAAGCGCAGCATAATTTAAAATCACTAGTTTAAAGTTTGTCGATCGCGCGTCTCCAGGAAGCTGAACTCTCCTCCTGTCAGCATTCAATTCGCATGGACCGATCGTCACACAGAGAATACGCGATCATGCAGGATACACATGCACACTTCAAAAGATCTCACAACTGGACCCAACTAAGTTTGCAAGGTTTTTGAAATTGGATGTTTATTAGACATTCAAAGATTTGCTTAAATTATATAAATGCGTATTTGCTGAATGCTGATGGCAAACAAGAAAGTATTATAATGTTTGCCTTTCTATTACTAATAATATAAAAGCAGTTGTTATAAGACTTTTTGTATACATTTTAATTCCTTTGTTTAACCATTCTATCTAATTATTAGACAGACTTCTATCCGTATTTAGACAGAACTGTTAACGACAACGGCGAACAAGAGGGAGAATGAGCACTGTGTGCCCAAGCGCTGACATTCTCAGTGCCGTCAATATAAAAGTCCCGCCTAGAACGCATCGGCCAAACAAGAAAACTTAAAAAATTTACTTTAAAAAATGCCAAATATCGGCCGATATATCGGCCTTGGCGATATATCGGTCGACCACTAGTCGAAACACCTTATTAGTAACCACAGAGATGTACCTGGCAACCACCCACAGCACCCTATTTGTGGCAGTATTCACTGTGCTTCTACAACTATTGGCATATTCTAGCTATACTTTTCTATTCTATTCTAATTTCTACACTTTTTGACCAATTAAATAATTCATATCTAGAAACTATTACATTACCACTTAAAATAGTTAGTTCACCCAAAAATGAAAATTCTGTCATTAATTACTTAACCTCATGTTGTTCTAAACCCGTAAAACCTCTGTTCATCTTCGGAACACAAATTAAGATATTTTTGATGAATTCTGAGAGCTCTCTGACCCTCCCATAGACAACAATGTAATTACCACGATCAAGGTCCAGAAACGTAGCAAGGAGATCGGTAAAATAATCCATGTGACATCAGGGGTTCAACCGTAATTTTACGAAGCTACGAGAATACTTTTTGTACGCAAAGAAAACAAAAATAATGACTTTATTCAACAATTCGTCTCCTCCGCGTCACCCTGGTGCCATTTTGGAGAGTATCCACTGAACCTAAACAGCGTATGCTATTCTGTCAGCTGCGTCACGCGGATAGGCTGTATCGAATTGTTGAATAAAGTCGTTATTTTTGTTTTCTTTGTGTACAAGAAGTATTCTTGTAGCTTCGTAAAATTACGGTTGAACCCCTGATGTCACATGGATTATTTCACCGATCTCCTTGCTACGTTTCTGGACCTTGATCTTGGTAATTACATTGCTGTCTATGGGAGGGTCAGAGAGCTCTCAGAATTCATCAAAAATATCTTAATTTGTGTTCTGAAGATGAACGAAGGTCTTACGGGTTTAGAACGACATGAGGGTGAGTAATTAATGACAGAATTCTCATTTTTGGGTGAACTATCCCTTTAAAAGTCTGGGGTCAGTAAAATTAGATCAGATCTCCATGCTAGGAATATTGGATCCAGTCTCTTCACCAGATCCCGTCAGAAGATATCCAATTTGTTTGGTGTCCAAAATTGATACCCAAAAATAGTAGTTAGTAGCTGTAGTTGGTAACATAATCCATTACATTACACTACACATTTTAAGCGATATAATAGACTACTTTTTGATTACTTTTAGATTACTTCTGACTAACGATAAAAATACAAAGAGAATGAAAATATATTCCATTCGTTGTTATTAAAATCATGAAGTGCATTAAACATTACATCAATGTTTCCCAAACTGGCATCTGTAAAGAAACTGCAGGGGGTTTGTGAGTTTAATGAAAAGTGAATAATTAATTAAATCATAAAAAATTTAAAATTAAAATAAATACATTTAAAACAACTATCAAAATAAAACGCTTACTAAAAATCATGAAATATTCTATTTGTTTACCTGCATGTCATGTGACAATTAACCAATGTCAAAGAACCTTGAACATGCAAAAGTGTTATTACTTTAAAATCTCAGGGGGACTTCAAGTTAATATATTAGATAAAAGAGGTTTAGCTGGCAAAAAAAAGTGTGGGGATTCCTGCTTTACTTGAAAAGAAAAATCATGTGATTTTGTGCATTTTAATGTTTGAAAGACAAAAGCCTTCCTAAGACAAAGACTTGTGTGAATATGTAATCATGTAATCAATAAAAAAGTAACTGTAGACTTATTTCAAGTATTTTAAAATGCATATATAATATATATAATATAATCTAACAAGTACTTAATTTTGGGAATCTGATTATGTAACATGTAATCAGTTACTACCCAGCACTGTTTGTCTGTTTATCTTTAGTAACTAAAAGTCTTCTATTATCCTGAGATAACAGAAGAAGCCGAGGAAAAGCAGAAGACGAATTGATGTTCATAAAAAAAGGAGAAGGGTTTATTGAATGATCTTATTTACATATCTTTGACTGACCAGCACTTATGCTCACCAAGGCTGCATTTACTAAATCAAAAATACAGTAAAACTGTAATATTACAATTTAAAAACAACTGGTTTCTATTTCAACGTGTAATTTATTCCTGTATTTAATTTATTCCAGTAGCCATTGCTCTGGTCTTCAGTGTCACATGATCCTTCAGAGATTATTTCTTTTTATCACCAACGTAAAAAAAAAAAAAAACAGGTGTGACTTAATTTTATGTTATTTTTGGGATTCATTAATGAACAGAAAATTCAAAAGAACAGTATTTATTTAAAACAGAAATGTCATTACTGTCATTTTTGATCAATGCATCCTCGCTGAAAATAAATTCTTTCAAACAACTTTTCCATGACCTTTATTCCAGGCTTTTGAAATCCTCTGGACTGTAGGAATGCTGGTCAACGCAACAATTAGTATTCACATGAGAAAAGAGGATTGTTTTTCAGTTTAAATAATTTTTTAAAATAACCAGTTATCCAGTAACTCATCTCTAGACAAAATGCAGACAGACAGACTGTAACTGTTCTGAAGCTTTGAACAGACAGTCTAACTGATACTTCCAGACAATAATCAGGCATTAATCGTACAGTTATTCTAACAACAAATAGCTCAGAGCAATCATGTAAATCCTATTAAAGTGGTGAATCCTCTTGTAGAGGCAGTTTTCAAGATTACCAGACAGTGGCAGCATTGGCTGATATGCAGGGGGAGGGGCTGACACGGTTAAAGATGACCTCAGGCTTCACTGCTAGACACATATAATCCATCCTTGCCTCGCGAAAGTACAAGGCGTTTTCATTGGCTCCCAGCCACAAGATTTGGAATAATCCAAATGCATCTCCTGTAATGCACAACATCATGACCTGGCATAATGAAACTGTGTGCATGTTGATTTCATGCACTAGGTTTCCTCTTACAGATAGCTGTCAGATGTAAAGGGTGTGTTCACAACCTCAAAGTCAGCAATTACGTGTGCTGCAGCTTGTCAAGGTATCCATGGAAACAAAAGCAAAAATAAATATGGGAGGCTAGGGGCGGGAAATAATAAAAAATAATGCAAATAAAATAAATTGGTGGAAAAAGACACAAGCAAAAAAAGTGGAAAAAGCAAAAGGGTGGAGGTGTGTCGTCATGTAAATGACACATGCTGTACAGGGAAATTTACATCACAATTAAACACAACAAGGCCCTAATAATCCCCCTTTTTATCAAAGCATTCTAATCTAAGCATTCTTGCCCATCCGACTAAAGACGCACACATTCAGTACCCACTGCACGCTCTGAGAGGATCGACAAAACAGCTATTTGCTTGGCATTAGACTCCCCTCCATCATGCTTATAAATGGGGCCACCTTCTGCAAACTCTGACCCTTTGATTACATAAGACACCATCCTAGAGGAACAGGAAGCTGCATTACTCAAACCCTCTTTATGTCCCACAATGCCATTCACTTCCACAGTAACCATGTTACACAATCTGGGCTCACATCTCTGCAGGATAAAATGCAAAGCAAGATGTTTTCTCTTTTTTTAACTTATCTTAAAACATTGTTATGCTATTTCAGCATAATTTACATACTAATATAAGTTTTTATATTTGGAATTGATTTTTATATTTTATATGTTATTTT
Source organism: Sinocyclocheilus anshuiensis (assembly GCF_001515605.1). Classification (NCBI taxonomy): domain Eukaryota; kingdom Metazoa; phylum Chordata; class Actinopteri; order Cypriniformes; family Cyprinidae; genus Sinocyclocheilus; species Sinocyclocheilus anshuiensis. The sequence continues at coordinate 1,271,914 of NW_015542347.1, forward strand.
GAATTGAACTTTTATTTTTGTATTTTCTGTTTTCATTTTGTCATTTCTAGTAACTGTTTAAATATTTTTTATTGTTATTTCATAAAATATATTGTTTTTGTTCATTTTCATCTCTGTTTTAGTTATTTCAGTATATTATCAAACTGAGAAATGAATGAGAAATGTTGCTTTGGCAACTAAATGAAAATAAGTTTAAGTATATTTATTTTATTTCAGTCAACGTTTATATGATTTTAAGTAATGACAATGTTTATTTTTATGGTTTTAGTTTTAGTTAACTATAATAACCCTGGCTTGAAACAACACTGACATAACTACATATGTCATCAACTGCTGGGAAAACAGCACTGCTTTCTCAGATGTATCTTAGACTATAAAGTTGAGGATGATCAAGTCTACGTGTACAAAACAAATACTGCATCAAGTAAATCATAAAACAATAAACAAACAAAATTGTTTGGCGTTTGTGTCTGAGGCTTAAACGAAAGAATTCAAAGCTTATCTCAACGTTCAAACTAATCACAGATGCTAAGACGGATGATAAACACAAAGACTGCTTTGCACCTGCAACACATCAACAGCCATAAGGGCAGGAAGACTCCACATACCAGAAAACACTGGACCAAGAATGTCCCACACCCCAATCCAGCAGCTCAGAGCAGAATCACACGAGAGCTTGAGCTCACCAGCACACTCAGACTGCTGCACTGACAAGAGAATCATTGCTAAGATATTAGGGGAATGCAAAAAAAGGAAGTGATTTTGGACAACTGGACTACGGTGACATTCTGATGTGAAAGTTTTGGAAGTCTGCAATTCACTCACTGAATACATTTTACAATAACTTTAAAATTTAATTCTGCGAATAGAAACTTTTCATTCATTTTCACATTTTATTTTAATCATGACAGCCATAATCGATTGTTTCATTATGCAGGGGCAATTTTTACCCCTTTATCTTGAATTTGTGTGGCATTTTTGATTTGCCCCCATTAATTTCCAACCCTGGTAAGTATACTTATAATGTAATAAAATATTTCTATTTCATCGAACCCTGAGAAAAAAAAAAAAAGTTTAATGGTTTTCACAAAAATATTGATAAGAAATTTTCTTGAGCTCCAAATCAGGTTTGGCATCACAGGAATAAATGACATTTTAAAACATTAAAATAGAAAAAAACTTGTTTTAATAAGAATAATAATGGTTATAAAAATGGTAATACTATTTTACAATATTACCATTTTACTGTATTTTGGATCGAATAATTGCAGCCTTTGTGAACATTAGATAATTCTTTCAGAAAAAATCTTACCAAACCCAAATATCTGAATGGTAGTGTATATAATATTTTACAAAACTGAAATCCTATTCAAATCTTTTCCAACATTTACAGGGGAAAAAATAATAATTCCCTTTCAAGGGAACTTCGAACTGTGTCCTCTAGGGGTCGCTATGGGGAACGCCTCGTCGTGACCCGTGTCTGAAGCATACATTGAAAAAACACCAACAACACGTTGGCCGGCGACAGCCCATGACATCACTACCGGTGCGATTATAGTATAAATAGGCGCCGGGAGAACATGTCATTCTCTTCTTCGTCTTCACTGACCGTTTTGTTTGAAGCATTTCCGTGGTAAGAGCGATCTATATTCCTATCGTTATGGCGAGCACTAGCAAAGCGTTTAGAGGGTGTGTGCATCCGCGTCGTCGTTATTTGACACCTGATGACACACACGATCTCTGCGTTGTTTGTTTGGGCAAAGAGCACGCATGCGATGTCCTTGAGGGGGCAATCCGCGTTCATTGTGAGTGTATTTTAATGAAAAGCTCCGCTCTCGTTTGTCTCTCTTTTCGAGGAAAGGGGGGCAGCCATCTGCTTCCCGCGGCTCAGGACCCACCGCTGCTGAGGCACGGAGGAGGATGGGCTCGTGGGGATCGCAGGTGGATCCGGCTGATGAGTTTAAAAAGGGGTTTTCCCCCTCGCGCTCGTCGGCTGTGGACGAGAGTAAGCTGCTGGAGGATGATGTTATTTCTTTAACATCGTTTGATCCGGGGGCTGGTGCTCTGCTGGGTTCGGCCCGGTAAGAGCAGGAGATGTCTGAGGACGGCGAAGAAGCTGAGGCTGAGCCTTCCCAATCCTCCTGCTCTGCGTATGGTGAGTTTTGAGCGTTATCTTTCTTACGCATTCATCTTTTAACATACTGTACATTAAATAATTAAGACTAACAGGTTTAGTAAAATATAAAGAGTATATGGTGTAATATTTTGCAAAATGATCCTCTCTAGACTTCATTTCTCTAGTGAACTAACGAGCTGTGGACACTGATGACTTGCTGAGGTAAATTAAATGCTACGTCACATTTTATTTCCACGCTGTATTGTTGATGTCTTTCCGCGGTTGAAACACTGATTGAGCAATTACATGAGGCATGAGATGTTCAGTCATGTTTATTCGCGTTAAAACTAGTAGTACAGAGGAAGGAATGACCGCGTTCACTCGCGCTCCGCTCTGCA
>NW_015542347.1:1274464-1274664 GCF_001515605.1 Sinocyclocheilus anshuiensis
ACCAGCAGTTTCTGAACCGTCCCAGAAGCGGCTCTCCAAGGTGTTTATACAGCAATCTGTCATGCCACATCAAAGACTGTCATAACGCCATTTATTATCTGAATTTCCGGAGAAAAAAAACAAAAAACTGTATTCGTTCGGTTCACATGCGTACCGAACCGAAAGACCCGTACCGAAACGGTTCGGTACGAATACGTGTA
>NW_015542347.1:1274938-1282917 GCF_001515605.1 Sinocyclocheilus anshuiensis
GGAACGTCTCAGGTTACTTATGTAACCATGGTTCCCTGAGTAGGGAACGAGACACTGCGTCCTCTAGGCTTCCTGACATGCTTCGAACGCAAGCTTCAGACGAAGAGGTGAATGACATGTTCTCCCGGCACCTATTTATACTATAATCGCACCGGTAGTGATGTCATGGGCTGTCGCCGGCCAACATGTTGTTGGTGTTTTTTCAATGTATGCTTCAGACACGGGTCACGACGAGGCGTTCCCCATAGCGACCCCTAGAGGACGCAGTGTCTCGTTCCCTACTCAGGGAACCATGGTTACATAAGTAACCTGAGACGTTTTCATGATATGACCTATTTAAATTAGTTCTGGTAGTGGTAGCATAGTTACATGTTGACTTGCAGAAGAACTGACTTCTTAGGCTATAACTTTTCTTGAAAAATCTTTATGAATACACAAGTTTGAATAAAACAATGACTTCACAACAGTTCATACAGTAAAACAACTGCACAGTAGTTGTAATAGAGCTGTGATTGTGTGTGGAGATGCTTACCAGCAGAAAAGCAGAGGAGGTGACAGAAGGGAGGCCTATCCAGGCACTCGCCAAGGTCGCAATCCTACAGAAATACTAACAATCTGAAAAGAGAGAAGAGAAAGAGTTTTCATAACAACAACTCAAAATAAGAAAATGTAAAATGTGATATCACTGATTGCGTGTGCTTTTAAACAGCATTTCCCTGTTTCAATTCCTCTTCACATTTAGCCTATCTTTAAAGTCTTTCTCCCCATAATTTCACAATTCAAATTCCAGAAATAAGCTTTAACACACTAAAGCCTTCTCACAACGTAATCACTCAGTGCATGTTATGTTCCTAAATTCAAACTTGCTTTAGACTTCCTTAAGTTTAATATGGGCCTGTTATACCATACTGCACACTAACCCGAATTGTTGGTCCATTACCACAGAAACAAACAGTGTGTCAAAGTCATCAAAACAACTACTGTGCACAGCTTTGGTCTAATGGAAGCAGTGCATCAATCCATCATAAAACCATAATAGGCTCGAGCCTGCAGATGTGTGGTTTTATCAGGGCAGGGGATGTGCTAGATTTGTGGTTATTATGTTCATTCAAGACGACTTTTGCCCCTTCTTCATCTAATGCCTGTAGGCTGTAAAACTGCCCTGGTGGTAAAGCGTTGGGAGGTGCTCTGGCCACTTCCTCTTGTGCAACACTTCCTCCCATGCACAGCAAACTTCAGCTTTCCATTGTGCTTGCTGGCTTCACGCTCACCTCATGTCAGTGTAGACCATTTAGTGCTGTTTTTACAGCCCATAACCCTACTAAACGTCAGTGCATAACACTTCTGCATTGTTTGTGCTATGAACATGAATGATGCCTCAAATCATGAAGCTTGTTGAGGAGAGTTTTTTTATTATTATCTTTATTTGATTTGATTTTGGCATGGCAGATGGCAAAACTGGTGAGGAAAAAAACCCCCCAACCACCAAGAAAAAACTAGGGCTGTCCCCGATTAAAGATTTTTCTAGTCGACTAGTAGTCATTCATTCGACTAATCGATAATATCGTAATTGTTGTTTTAACGATGTGCGATTTGACATTATCGAGTATTTTGCAAAAACCATTCAAAATATCCCTACAGAGCACACGCATACATTCGTGAAGTCTAGACTAGTGCGTGTGCGCATTTAGTGTGTTTTCTTTCACTGCATGATTCAGTCTATTAAAATGCATTTAGAATGATCACAAATTCAAGACATGATGGCAGAAAATTTATATATTTATACTTCATGTAGTTATTCAATTTCACACGAAGAGTGCCGTTTTTCTCCAAAAATTACCATGATTACAAATGTGACATTGAATTCAATAAACAATAAGTTAATTAAGAGACTTAACGTTTTAGACACCATATTGCTTGTTTTTGCTCTATTTCGCCAACAAAAATCATTCCGAATACAGCCACAGCGCTGTTTTGTGTCTCTGAGCAACATGACGGTATTTCGTTCTTGAATGAATCAACCGTTTAAATGATTCGGTTCAATCGCAATGACTCACTTATTAACAGTGATTTGCTGCCACAAAACATTATTTATGCATTTGTAATTGCAGGTTAAATGCATTCATGTCTTGCATTAAACAAAATACATGTGTGTAAATACATCTAAATGCCACTTCAGATGCAGCTTCTGTGTTGATTTCATTTGCTTGGTAACAGCCCAAATGTCTTATTATTCTAATTCCCTGATTAAATGTAAGAATTTGACTCAAAAGATAATGGACACTTTTAGAAAAAATGGCTTTATAAAGGTAAAAATGCCCATAATATGCAAAAATCAGTTTAAACTTATTGGAAAAGATTAATTTCTATCAGTATGAACTGACCACCACACAGAATATGAAGAATATTAAAAACATTAGGAGTCAGCTGTCTTCGGCAGTCCTTAAGGTACCAGCACAATAACACACTCAGCAAAATATCGTCTAATTATCGTTATCGATAAAATCCCATAAAATATCGAGATGTAATTTTTTGTCAATATAGCACACCCCTACTAATCAGACATTCATATTAATTTAATTATGATAGATATGTTTCTCATGTCTGTGAGGCAAGTAGCCCAGATACTTTTGAGTTAATAGACTCAAAAAAAGATAGACAGAAAAAAATAGACAGAAAGTGCATGCTGTTTTCTTTATTTTACAAAAGCACACTGTTTTGTTAATATTGTGAGTGTGAACAAATAAAAGTAGTCCCATTACAGTTTCAAATTATGTATTACTCTTAACTGTATGAGCGAAACTGATGGCATATTTGAAGCTGTTTCCGCTATTCTCAGTAAAAATGCAAATTCCTCCATGCCATGCAGTAAGCTCCACCAAGAAGACTTTAACAACCATCTAAAACACCTAGCAATACCTTAGAAACCATCTAAACTCTATCTAGAAAACCCTAACAACCACTTAGCGACAACCTACCAGCCACCTACCAACAGCTTAACAACCACATTGCAACACCTTGGCTACAACCTAGCAACAACCTACCATCTAGTCCGCTTTAGCAACTGAATAACAATGCACCAGCATGAATTTGGTTCACATTTAGATCCTGTATCATATTTTTGGAACTAAATAACTTATAACATTCAGTTACATAAGTGGTTCATGAATGTCTGCATTCTAAAGCGGATGTCTGAATTACTTCTCAAAAGCTCTAAAAGTACAAATTTAAGAAATCGTTAAGTAACTTCCTAATTATCCATAGTTCCTCTTGCAAGCTTTTATTCATTTTATTCATAAATGTAATACAATATAAAATGGCAATTCAGTTTTAGTTCAGCAGGACACTAAAGTCAACCCAATGCTAAATTAATCAAAACCACTTGCTCCATGCCATATTCACATGGGATAGTTTACCCAAAAATGATAATTCTGTCATCATTTACTCACCCTCATGCCATTCCAAGTAAGACTTTTGTTCATCTTTGAAACAAAAATACAAATATTTTTAATGAAACCTAGAAGATTTCTGTCCCTCTATTCATGCAGGCAAAAAAATTATACAGATTTGGAATGACTTAAAAGGTGAGCGATTAATGACAGAACATTCATTGAGTAAACTTTCCCTAAATCGGAATCAATTCTGAGCAGGAAAACATAACAGGAATAGACTCAGGGCTTTCTAAAAATGCTTGACAAACTAGCAAACTGCAAATTCCTGACTGTGTGAAATGTTACTCTTTGCAAAATACACTTAGCTTGACAGATTTATGTCAGAAGGTCAGATAACAAAGGCAGTTAAAACTCTGCTTGAACAAGTGTCACATTTCCTTGAGAGATGACATCATTTCATCCCTCCTCAAACACATCTAAGGTGACTTCAAAGCTGCCAGTGATATTGCAAAAACGGCCATTTGCTTGTTTCACAATCTTAAGTCAATCTAACAATAATTCCCAACAGCAAACCTGATGAAATGCAGAAATTGCTTAATTTAGATCCAACATTGAGAAAACACAACAGCGAGCAGATCCATCCATGAAAAAGAGTATGTCTAACCAACCATGCTGTATGACACGACTGCAAATTGGTCCAGAGGTCAAACAAACAATTTAACGAAATGGAACTCAGTTCAGATAAGATACAGTTTCAGAAATTGCTGGCATTGTTATGATGCTTTATATTTTGACAGCAAACCATCATTACAGGATATAACACAATTCTATCACGTGCAGACAGAGAGATGGATATCTTCACAGCAGCAAAGGATGCTTTTATCTAACAGTTCCAAATCTCTACAGACTACACATACGACTTTCTCTGCTACAATCACTACAACGCAACCAACAGAACACTGTTTGGCCCATTCAACTACACAGATCATTCATTTAGTCCTGCATTAAACAAAAAACGCTAAAGGGGTCATAGGATGCCCATTTTCCACAAGTTGATATGATTCTTATATGACCCCTTTAAACAAATCTAATTACAGTTTTTCTGATTAAAAAAAAAATGTTTTTTTTGGTAGGTAAAAAAAGGTTTTGTTGGTAGGGCTGCACAATAATAATAATAATGAAAATTTAATTATTATTAGTAGTAGTAGTAGCAGTATTAATTATATATTAATAAATAAAATAAAATAAAAATACTAAAAACATAAGAAATATTACTAATGTAATATTTTACTATAAATGAACAAATACATACATGCATACATACATACATAAAATTACTATTATTATTTTATATTACAGCTGTAAAATTACAATACTATGTCTGGCTGTCTTAATTTCTTCATTTTTAAACTATAAACCATCAAACTTTTATTTCAGGGGAAAGACGCAGTGGGCCCTTAAAGCTTCTCTTTTGTTGATAAGAGCTTCTCAATACAAGTATAGGAGGATGGTTAGCGCATGTTGTCTTCCCAAATGCTTGTTAAAGTGACAAACTCAGAGCAATGCAGAGATGGAGTTTGTGTGGAGCAGCATTTACTATGAACCGAGCTGCTCTAAAATGCTGCAAACACTGGCAGATAATAAGCTGCTCACATGTGAATACAGTGCCATGCTTTACTCTGAAACACACAGTGCATATATCTAATTGAACCACATCCTTTGCGATTTGATAATCAATAGTGGTGCAACGGATCACAAAACTCACGGTTCGAATCACATTACGGATTTTGAGTCACGGATCGGATCATTTTTCGGATCAGCAAAAAAATAAAATAAATAAATAAATAAATACATTTGTGAAAGTTTACTTTAAGTACTTCTATACCACAGCACAAAATACTAGCTTAACTAATAAAGTTGGTAATAAAACAAGAACAATTACACAAATTACGAGCATTGATGAATACAACATAACACAGTTACAAATAAAGTCAGTAACAGTAGTATTCAGGTGCAGAAATGTAATAACAGTGTAAAATAACACAATAGTGCTCACTGCACAAGTTAAAAACAGATTATAATAAATACAGAAATACAGGGGAGTCTGGGTTGGGAGAGGGCTCGCTCTGTGAGGACGGTTTTCTCTTGCGAGAGACCAGACTGAGAGACTGATTGTTGTTAACTAATGCTTTGTTGCTTTGCAGGGCTATCAGTTCTCTTTGTTTGTCTTTGTGATTTTGTGTGTTTGATATGTGTCATATCAAATGTTGGTGACGCGGTTCCTGTGATTAGTCTGGACGTTCGATACACCTGTGATACTAAACGCTGCTCCAGTGAAACTTACCGTTTATCGCGAGTAAACACTATGTGAACTGGTTGGAGGGGTTGTGAGACAGGTAAGCAGATCGCGACCTACATTTCCATCACATAAAGTTTTATTGTATAGACGCACTAGGTTTAGGAGATGGTGCTTATTATGTATGTTTTGTTAGCGAGTATAGTTTAGTGATGGGGTCCTGTACGCTGAAGATGTTCTTTTCTGCATCTTTTGTTGGTAGTTAGTTTATTTTGGGGTTAATATTTGGTTAGTTGGGGTTTTGTTTTGTTGAGTTTTTTTATTTAAGCATCTCTCTCTTGCTCCTTCCTCTCCACCAGAGTGTTTGTAAAATTTACTAGTTGAGTTGTAAATATTGTAAATTTTCATTATTGGATTGCTTTATTTCACTTTATTGCATTTAAAGAAAAGTAAACATTATCAATAATAAGTGGTTTGTTGTCTTTTCCTTTTTTTTTCTTTTGCAAACCCCTTTACCATCTTAATACACACACATGCTTAAAATTTTTTGTTGCGTTCAATAATATTCCTAGACAAAAATAACATTTCATTAACGAGGGACGTAACAATGGTTAAACTTAACAGCTAATCCGAGAATCACATGCGTGCCGAACCGTGGGGCCTGGTCCTTACGGATCACGGTTCATCTACGATCCGTTGCACCCCTAATAATCACACTATGCCATTTCACTATTTTTGGTTTTATTTTGATTAGTTGTGTAACCTTAGTAAAATGTCTCAAAAATCAGGATGTAGATGAACAGCACATAGGCTAATTTGCATGCATGGATCACTACGTGGGAAAGTCTGTGAGGCTTATCTTATAGACTTTTTTAAACAAAAATGCCAAGTTGGTACATTGGGTGTGTTGGTTAAGTTTAATGGGCCTGTGCTGTCGGAAACACAGTCTATCCAAACAAAAACACATTAAGGTTGTTAAACATTAAACTTGCCTTCATGCTTCCATACTCCGAGGTGAGGAAATGGGCTTCTAAATATATGCTGTGGCATACAAGTTTACCCAGGTTTCTGTTGCCGAGATCTAGTTAATTTTATCTAATCCACCTGGAAGGATCTTAAAAAGATTAAAAAAGATACTTTATTATGAATTATTCAGCTAATGCATTGTGAACAAAATTGCACTGAAAAGGCTGCATTTAGGCAGCAAGAAGCTGGAGATACACGTAACAATCCTGTTGATGTTCAGTGTCCTAAATTGTAACAGATAAGTCAGGCATCCAGCACAATCCAAATATTATCCAACATCTGTTCAGAATTCCTAACAATGTTGATGTAGAACAGCAGCAAACTCCAGCGCTGCAGTCACTGCAATTAGCAGAGCAGTGGGAAATGCTAAAGTGCAATCGGACTATCAGCTGGTCATTGTGTCCATGCTGTGAGAGCATGCTATACTCTGCAGGGAAAATGGAGCTGTGCTTTGCTCACATTAGACTGAAAATCATTCATTGGACTGCCAGAGGCATAATGCAGATTATGCTTTGTAAGCTTTGAATGGACTGTCTTTTCTCTTGCATGTTGACAACACTATATTCATACATAGTGCAGTACATACATTGTACATACACTGTACACACATATTCTGAAGCTAAATAAACAGACTAAGTTTTATTATTTGTAGTACTGTATTTATGTTCTATATAGAAAATAGAGACAAAAACACAACTGAAAGACAACACAAAATGCTCCAAGTCATATATATATATATATATATAATAATAATATAATATACAATGCTAATAAATCAAACTAACAATGAACAATTCTTACTTTTAAAGTTAATATATAAATACTGTAACCTAATGTTCAGTGCACCAGCAGTTCACTTTTGCACTTCAACAGACAAAAACACAAAGAATTATATCAAAATGCCCATTTTTGGCAAGTGACCTCGTCTTAAATGAGTTCAAAAGTCCTAAATGACCATAAAGAGTTGGGCGTGTCAAATCCGTGTCATGTGCATCAGGTTTTAAAAAGACAGCACTACTTTTAAAGTGAAACCTGCTTTGGTCTGTGTCATGTCCTCAATCAAAGAAAAGAAAAAGAGAAATCACTTACTGCTCTTCCCTGATTAACTTTTTTGTCCCTGATTAACTTTTGAATAAAGATTATTATTCTATTTTCAATTTATAGTTTTTGCATATACAATTTATAGTTTATGAAGATTGCTTTAAGTTCGTTTTCAACAAAGCCCCCTCCTTTGACAAGCACAGTCTGCTCTGATTGGCCAGCTG
>NW_015542347.1:1282934-1299634 GCF_001515605.1 Sinocyclocheilus anshuiensis
CCTTTGTGCACAGCCAGCCTTGTACTCTTCTAGGTTCAAAAAACTGTCGTCCATAAAATGCGTTGCACAAATTCAAACATCTGGGTTGTGCTGTTCTGTTGTAAATAAATCTTAACCAATGATTCCTAATTTGGCCTTCCTTCCAGAAGGCCAAATAAAGTGCTGTTGCTTTCGCACTGAAACACACACCGTCTCCCTGACATGGCTGCATCAACACTACTGCTGTTCCTGAAACCACGCCTTCTTTCTTTGCGTGCACATTTGGGCGGCATTATGCTAATATTTCCACATAGTGACGTAGACATGTGGGGGCGTTAGAACGAGCCGTTTTTAGGTTGACTCTTAACTTTTATAAAGAATATCTCTTTGGATTTGAGACTTTAGTCTTTGCAACTTTACAGATCTTTTTTATGCACCAAGAGCTTGTAACACTCCAAAGAGAAAGGAAAACTTGAAATCGCATCATATGACCCCTTTAAACTAAAAGTTATATTTTTCTAAGCCTATTAAAAGTAAAAAATAATGGCTTTCAATTATTATACTGTAATGCTGAACAGCTATAATTAATGGCTAAAAATGAGGCGAAAATGTATTTAATAAAGACATCAAAAGCAGTATTATCAATGATACTGGCCTTCATTAATAATAGGCTACTTAGTAAAAAGATGCTATTAAATATACCATCTTTATGTTGTTTCTACATTAATTTGGAGATTCAATGCAACATTGTGACAATATAAATATATATTAATATGCGATTAATTACAGAAAATTGTGATTATTTAGTTGTTTTTTTAATGACAACACTAGTTAAATTATAGACAGATAGATTAATTATCATTCATTTTCACCCTAAAATGTCACATTACTAAGGTAAAATGCATGCATTCTGAATGAATCATCTCCATTATTGCATAAACTCATTCCTGTGGATGACTTTATAATCATCACTTGATCGAGCCTGGGAAAGCTGTGTTACTATGGCAGCTGCTGAGATTCTGACACCCTGAAGGCCTAATGACAATTCAGAACTCAGAAACAAGTAATACGGTACTTGGAACGTCACCAAGGCAACAGCTCGGAACCCTTGCTGCGAGGGGCTGGAGATCTGGGAGAGGACTGGAATCACAAAGCCCTTCATTCGAAAGAGTGAAGCTAATCACTCTGGAAATGGACTAGTTTACATGAGAATCAGCAGTGTAAACATTTCTGAGTGAGTGCAGCAGGAGGCAATTTATTAGCATAACACAGGACTGGCAAAGTGACAATATAATTGTTTGCTAAGGCAAGCATAACTATTACTACTGCTCATCCTTAAGAGTTAGGGGTTTGTTCTAAATCCCTTAAGCCTACAGTAAAACTCTGGCACACAAATCACTCAGCACAGTGCTACAAACATCCATTTTCAAACTAAAGTTTTCATGAACCAAGCGAATCAAAACCCATACATTACACTTACAGTGGTGTGGATTGGTTTTGAAAAACTCTGAAATGGAAGTAGCGACAGATCTTTACATACATATGGAAACAGAATGTTTTTTTTATGCCAACTTTAAAGTGCACTTATTATACTATTTCAAAATTTCTTACAATAGGTTTACATGCATCCAAGGTAAAAAAAAATACTTTAATTTTCTCATAATATATACTGCAGCATCACTTCTTGTCTCACAGTGCCTGATAATGTTAGTTCATGGATCCGGTCTCTCTAAACCCCTCTTCTCCATACTCTGCTCTGATTGGTCAGATGAGATCAACTAAATGCTGGATTTTCAAAAGTATGTGAAGTTCACGGTATAGACTCTGTGCCATTGTTGCCGTAAACTTGCATGATGTTATTGAATTAATGATTTATTAGTTGCATACCGGTCTGTAATTGTAGGGACATTGACATTTTCAATCCTCTAATTATAATGCTGAATGAAACTGACTGTGACTGGTTGCTTTACATACAGTATCTATCAAACACCCTCCTGGGCAGTCCTAGGCCAAAGAAAGCTACCCTGGAGTCTTGACCTTCTCCCATCTGAAGGTCTGGCTATGTGAAACTAAATGAAAGGTAACATCCAAAAAAAAAACATAATAGGGGAAATTTAAGCAATTACCAGCAACCACCCAGAATACAGGGTGTAGCAACCTATAAAAACTACTCAGAAAAAAAAAAAAAAAAAGTTGCAGTAAAAATTTTGTTCTAAAGATAAATGTTTTATTGCTAGGTACAATAGAGAGAGGATAAAAAAATGATGGAGAGTGTTAAGGGAACAGAAGTGGCAAATGATGCAAGCTGGATTCAAACTTGTGCAGCACGCTTGAGCACCAAAGCTTAACCTGTAATAATTGTACTCTGCTTGGCTATTACTGCAATAGATTTTTTTCTTCAAATGGATTTTGTTGAGTGTAATCCATCTAAAATTAACCTAAAATCTAGACTATATAAAAGAGTTATCTAAAAAAAAAAATCCAGGAAGCTGCAGTCATTTGCAAAAATAGTTTTTTCCCTCCCTCTGTCTGCAATTCAGAGAACAACAACACAGATGATTAGTATTGCAAACACATGTACATGAAATAGAAATATATTTTTTCTCATCAAAGCATCCAACTGTAACTAAAAGAATAGCACAACCAACAATTGTGACTGTAATTTTACGAAACTACGAGAATACTTTTTTGCACGAAGAAACAAAAAGTATTCTCATAGCTTCATAAAATTACGGTTGAACCACTGATGTCACATGGATTATTTTACAGATGTCCTTACTACCTTTCTGGGCCTCAGAATGTTTCAGTTGCATTGCTGTCTATGCAGGGTCAGAAAGCTCTCAGATTTCATCAAAATATCTTAATTTGTGTTCCAATGATGGACGAAGGACTTACAGGTTTGGAACGACATGAAGGTGAGTGATTAATGACAGAGTTTTCATTTTGGGGTGAACTATCCCTTTAATGACTACAAAAATGTTCATTTTTGGTGAACCAAAAGCAGAAAGTACACACAACTACAGCCCTAAGCCTACGCTAATGGTAGGCATTTATTTACCCAAGACAGACAACAAACGCAGAGGAAACTGAGTGCAGTGGGTGGTTGAGTCATCCAACGACATTTCTTACTGCCTCACAATTACTGTCTTCACTAGGGCTGGGCGATATAGCTAAAAAATGTATCAACGATATAATGTTTCATATCGTTCGGTATCGATAATTATTGACATTTTTTTATAACCTTTTTTAAAACAGAGCAATAGAAAAACATTTTTTAAATTTAACCACTGTATTTTTTAATTATCCCAATTTATTGAGACAAACAACAAATATTTTTTGTTTTAACAATCAAACACAAAATAAAAATTAAACGAATTTCTAATGGTTTATATGCAGATTAAATAGGTCTTAAGGAAATTTTTGTCTTGTCTCCCGAGTCCACAGGAGGGCGTAATGAGCAAAATAATAGCGCATTTAAATTGTAAATGCAAGGAAATAACGGTCTATAAAAAAACGTGCATTACATCTAAATTAACTCATAAAAATCACATATAATTTCGTAAATTGCATAAACAATTATGAACAAAACAGCATCATGTATTTATGCATTGCTTAATCCAAAGAGCCGAAGCGCCATTCACACAGACTGCATTTAAAAACATATGGGACGCAGTGAAAATGAATAAACATCCACGAATTCGTGACGTGTTTTCTAAAAGTTTAAACTGTTTTAACTTTGCATGGCTTTCTATACATCTCTGGTGTGAGACGCGAGTGCAGCAGTCATATTTGTCCACCAAAAAAATGTGCTGAATATGCGTTCTGTGTGAATGGCTTGGTTTCGGTTTTAACCTAATCAAGATCTTCTCCGCATTGAGCTTCTATATTTCTCTAATATTTTGAATGCATAACACAGCAGCAGCACATCTCGTGGGCGAGACTAACAAAACATTAAAATGCAACAACGTTGCTTACATCACCGCATATTGCGCGCCACTGATGACGCTCCCTGATGGACACCTAACATTCAAATGCAAATGTTTATTTTAAATTCGACTAATATTCATTCTTTATTCACAATCTCCTCATCACAGGCAGGCACAGCACTCATTTCAGCATGTTCATGTTTGTGTGTGCTGTCTGCGTCACTCATAGCACATACCTATATTGTAGGGCTTCCACTAACGACTTCGATTAATCTGTCGACTAATTTATCGATTAATCTAAATGATTAATTTCCCACAAAAAAATCAAAATTTTAAAGGACATTTTATTAAACTTGCAACTTTGCCATTCAGTAGTGTACCATACAAAAGTGTAAATGTAAACAAGCCATTGACGAAATGCAAAAATGTAAACAAACTTAATAAAAATTAAATAAAAAGAAAATAATTACAAAAGTCTGAGAAAATCAGCATGTTCTTAATGTCAATATATCCACATGTTCTGGGCTTCTGTTCATTACAGCTGTGAGTGCAACTACAAAGGGGAAAAAAATCTGTTTAAATTAACCCCAACAGTTGGGTTTTCACATTAAAGGGGTCATATGATGCTAGGGCTACACGATATATATGTAAATATCGCGATATGCATATCGCAACGGCGTGCGATATTTTAATCATTTTAATAATAGGCTACTTAAATCAAAACGTTGCAAAAGGTCAAAGTTTTAGTTCGACGAATATAGCAGAGAATTGCTTGACGTTGAAAAGAGTTATTAAGTGCAATAAGTTGCAGAAAACAACTCTTTGCCGTCTCGTCTTGCTGTCTGACAGACTCACACCTGAAGTGCATCTCGCACAGCGTATCTTCCGTTCTGCCGCACACGTGCAAAGCCGAGTTGATTCGTCTTTTGCATCTCCTCCTCATGTTTGAACAGACACATACACACAGAATTATGTCAACAGTACCCGTCTCAACGATCATTCTCGTAAACGCAGTCAGTTATGTTTTAAAATGATGGGCTTCAGTAGTGAAACTCCAAATGAAATCCAAATTTCTATGAAATCCTTTTTTAAAGAAAAATTAAAGTGCAACATAGAGTGCAAGAAGCAAGTGTCCATCTCATAGTCCAAATCACTGAAATCAAAGTTCAGTATTATAGTGTAAGAATGACAACATGTCCACGTATTCTGGTCTACTAATAATAAAATATAATTAATAATTAGTTTTTGTTGTAATAAAAATAGATGTAGGCTAAGTGAACAATAGCCTTTAAATTTACTTAAAATACATATAAAATATCAATGAGGCAATAATAATTAGTTCAAATAAAGTATCAAAAGCAAGAAATCATATGGTTTTATTGAACAAAACTGTTTTATAATGTAATAGAGCCACTGATCTATATATAATTATAAAATAATATAATATAATCTCTATTATAGATCAGTGAATAGAGCTAATGTACAGTATGCATTACAACAAAGGCCTGTAGGGGGCGCCAATGGCCTGACGATTGTTTTTACACATTACTGTGCGATCTAATACTCGTTTAATATTGACCAAGCATCATTTAATTCAAATGTCCACTTAATCTTTAATATTTGGCCATTTCTTTACGACAGAAATGCTATAGCCACTGTAATTTAATGAATATGTGGACATCAAAACGTGTAAACTCAGAGTGAGGGTTTAAGCTTTTATTTTGAAACCGCGAGATAATGATGTATTCTCCTGTGTTTGCGTGGATTTATAAATGATTTACCTTACAAATCTAATGAAATGGCGCTCGTTGCGTTCCTAGATGAATGTTATAATAAACCCAAACTCACAACAACATGCACAGATGGAGTTTGAGCGGCTCCACACATGTAAATGATATCAGTTTCTGTGGAACAGCATTTACTGTGAACGGAGCTGCTGTGAGACGCACGTACGTAACCTACACCGCTATAACGGCATTGCATATAATTATTTAATTAAATCGTAGCATTTGTGAATTCACAGTTATGCTTAATTATGTTTTATGGATTCTCGTCCGTGAAATGCGCCACTTCCGGTATTCTGATATTTTAAAACCGAATAGTCGAATAGAATCGACGAATCGCAACAGCCCTACTATATTGTGCGCCATATCGAACTATCATTATCGAAGAAGGTGTACCGTCGATAAATATCAATACAGTTTTATCGCCGAGGCCTAGTCTTCACCCCCACACCCCTAGTGCTGACTGTTTGCCCTGACCCACATTAAAACAGTATGGGGAGATGGTAACTATCAGTGAAGGTGAAACTGAGGAGGTCAATGAGACAGCAGCATGGGTAAGAGGGAAGCTGACACAGCACATACAACCACAGCTGACAGTAGGCATAGGCCGGTATGAGATTTTGATGGTATGATAACCTTAAGCAAAAATATCACAGTTCACGGTATCACAGTATTGTCTTTACAGCTTTTTTTTCCCCCCGCTGAGCACAATATATTTTGTTTTTGAGCAACATACAGAATATTAGGAACATTAGAATTTGTTTATTTTTCTTTGATTTGTTTCCTAAAAATAAGAAAAATAAAGACTGACATCTTTATTTAACCTAAATATGTAATTACAGTGATTTAATTTTAGTTATATATAATTCATATACATATCATTTATATCATTTCATATCATTTAGTTATATAATTTCATACACATAATTTGATTTAATAATAACCCAATTTGAAGCAAAAACAGAATGTTCTGACTAGCTTTGTGAAATTTCACAAAGCTAGTCAGAACATTCTGTTTTTGCTTCAAATTGGGTTATTATTATAGTAACCCAATAGGAATAGTTAATCCGCAATAAGGAAGCTCACCAGTGGCCCCTAGTGGTGGCTGAATATATTACACTGGTGGCAGCGGTGGGATAGAATTGTAATATACCCATACCTTTTTTGGGTGGTAAACTATTAAAATGGAGCACACTGAAAATGCACATTCTAGTCAAGAGTTTTCTGCTCAGACAGCTAGGAGTATGATTGCTACTGCTAACAGCATAGTGAATCGTCCCGTGTTCATGCCAGAGACATTTACAGGTAGCGGCCGTGGCTGGTCTGATTGGTCTCAGCAATTTGAAATGGCCGCAGAGGTGAATAATTGGAATGGGGATCTAAAATTGAAGTTTATGTCACTTTTGTTGTCTGGCAGAGCGAGAGATGTATTCTGCGGTTTGACAATAGAAGACTGCAGTAGTTATGCCAAACTAAAAGAAGCATTGAGCAAGTGTTTTGATCCTTGCAAAAGTGAGGATTGGATCCGCGCAAGTTTGTCCGCTAGGCGACGATTACCAGGGGAAAGCGCACGTGAGTTTAGTAATGCGTCAAGGCGATTAGTAGCCAAATCTTAACCAGTGGCTAACTGTGATACGCAAGGTTTACTAGCACGTGAGCATTTTATTGCACATGTTGGAACTGGCGAGCTGCGAATACAGCTCCGTAGTGCTAGACCAGCTACATTAGAAGCAGCCATAAATTTGGCTTCTGAATTGGAGCTCATTCGAGAGTTAGAGCGTAGTCAGATTACACCTGAATTGAAGGTGCGGGGAGTGTCTAATAATAATTCAAATGATACCCAAATGGCTACATTGCTTGAAACGGTAGAGATCTTGCGCCAGGAAGTTAGAACTTTACAGGTGACTGTTCAAAATCTTACTAAGGCTCAAGTTAATAATGTCTCTTCTTTTAGGGCTCCTTCCCATTCCGAATCACAGGGTATTAGTCAGGGCCAGAAGGGTCGCGGCGATGTATGTTGGGAGTGTGGTTGTGATCGCCATTGGAGAAAAGAGTGTCCTTATGTACAGGGAAAATAGAGGGGGCGAGTAAAGAAGGCCAAATGCTCGCCCCCCTCCCTGATTATACGACTGGCCTGCAAATTAGTGTTTCTTGTAGTGAACAGGGGGTCGGGGTGTTTTGATCAGCTAGAGTGGGAGGTGCAGTCTGTGATTTGTTGTTAGATACGGGTGCTCAGGTGTCGGTAGTGTCTAAAGAATTTTGGCAAAAAGCAACAAATGGGGGCTCTGAATTAGTGCCCTATTTAGGGAAGGTGTCTGTAGCTGATGGGTGACAAATGAATATTGTAGGAAAGACGACTGTCAACTTTGTGCCAGATAGAGGCATTGGCTTTGGCCACAGACATCTTAGTAGCTGACATACCTTTGCAGGAGATCATTTTGGGCACCGACTTCTTGAGAAAGTTTGGTGCAGTCATTGACTTAAATGCACTGTGTTGTACATTAATGGGGAAGAGCCTACCCCTACAGTTGGTTAATGTGAACAACAAGACCAGGACTGTATCAGTAAGACAGGATGTGATTGTGCCCCCAAGAACTGAGGTTATAATTCCTGGTAGTGTTGAAGGAGTGGGGTTAGAGTGTATGGAAGGAATGCTGGAACCTTCGGATAGATTGGTTACTGATGTTTTGGTAGCCTGTGTGTTATGTAGGGTGGAAAAGGGAGTGTTGCCACTAAGGGTTATCAATGTGACAAGTGAGGAACTTATTCTAAGAAAAGGGATGACTATTGGAACTTTGTGTACAGATGTTCAGGCAGGGGACAGTGCAGTCAATTCTCTAGGTTCACTGAAAGATTCAGTAGAGCAGCCATGGACAGCTGAAGTGCTGTTGCAAAATCTGGGGCTGAATAGAGGCCTGGAACCAACCCAGTTACAAGCTGTTCAAGAGTTATTGAGTAACTATCTTTCTGTTTTTAGTAAAAGTGACACTGATTTAGGACGGACCCATAGGACCCTCCATCAAATTGACACTGGGGATGCAAAGCCCATTAAACTGGCTCCTCGTCGGGTACCACTCCATTTGCAACAGGAGGTGGCGGATCATGTGAAGCAGATGCAGGAAAGGGGTATCATACGCCCATCCTGTAGCCCTTGGGCCACTCCTGTTGTTCCGGTGAGAAAGAAAGATGGGGCATTGAGGTTCTGTGTCGACTATCGTAAGTTAAATGATGTCACTAGAAAGGATGCATATCCTCTTCCACGTATTGATGACGCATTAGATAGCCTAACCCATGCACAGTGGTTTTCTACTTTAGACTTAGCTAGCGGCTACTGGCAGGTCGAAGTAGACCCTATAGATCGCCCTAAAACAGCTTGGAAAACGACTGCATTGCAACGCAGTTTGTGCAAGTCCAGAACAGAGACGAGTTGCTTGCAATAAGACAAAAAACTGGGGATGCACGATATATCGGCCACCATATCGGTATCGGGCGATAAATGCTCATTTTTTCTGTTATCGGTATCGGCCCTATAAGAAAATTTGGCCGATATCTTAAAGCCGATAAATAATGCATTATTTCCTTCAGAGACACTTCAGATGCGCCCCCTACAAAAAACGTCCGGTTGCCGATCGCGTATGTTCCAGGGGAAGCCATCCTACACACACACGTGACTGACAGCTCGCTCGCACCAACAGGAGGAGGGTCGTGTTACTCTCTACACTGCACTCAACCTGAGGGATTCCTACACTTTCAGTCTTTGAGGAGACATGAAAAACAGCGCATACCGCAGGAACGGTATAACGGAAAATATTAGCGTATTCATATATTCATAAAAATATATAAAATATTTTATAAAGGAATAGTTCACCCAAAATTGAAAATTCTGTTTTCAGATATTTTTGATGAAATCCGAGAGCTTTCTGACCCTCCATAGACAGCAACACAACACGGAAGGAAAGAAACTGTTGAATAAAGTCATTATTTTTTCTTTCTTTGTGCACAAAAAGTATTCTTGTAGCTTCATAGCATTTCGGTTGAACCACTGATGCCACATTTTTAATAATGTCCTTACTAAGTTAGTTAGTCTATGCTGGGTCAGAAAGCTCTCTAATTTCATTAAAAAAAATCGTAATTTGTGTTCCGAAGATGAACGAAGGTTTTAAGTTAAGGGTTTGGAATGACACAAGGGTGAGTTGTTAATGACAGAATTAAAATTTTTGGGTGAACTTTCCCTTTATATACAATCATCAGAAATAAAAATTTAGGTTATAAATGAACTACACCACAATTGCATGACTTCAATGTCACCACCAGTAAGCTTCTGTCACTTCCTTCAATCCTTAATTAAAATCTACAAATTGGAAAGTTAAAATAGATTGCAAGAGTGCAAATTAAGATAACATGGCTTTAAAAAGAACTACAGTGAATTTTCCGGTAAAACACATGTAAATGCTTAAAATTCACAAGTGGCCCATGGATATATTTTCTGTCATAGAACAAAACATGAAAATATCTTGAGCTTGCATTAACCACAGACCACAGGGCATTTCAACATTACAACAAAATTATTTGATGAAACATTCTTCTAAGACTATAAATTCAAACGTAAATGGCAAAATATAAGAAGATGGCTAACCACAGATTAGTAACCCTTTTCTTCTGGGCAAAAGAGGGAAATGTGGAGCCCTGGGGTGGACCATCTAAAATCAGCCCAAGCCTCAAGCATGAAGAGTCATGAGCTGACTAATGAGGCAAAAACATGCTTGACTCATATCCTCTTTTAGCTCTGTGAACACACACCTCAGACATCACCAAAACCAACCAAATTCTCACTTAGCGACAGCATGACCTCACTAGAATAAGCCATCTATGCTGCTTATAGTCAGCTCTATTTAAAACATGTCCCTCATGCTTTCTGACTGAGAGTAGAGAGTTTAGTATAACCCTTCTGCTTCACTGAAGATTGGCATGTTAAAGGCAACAGATGGATATTGTTGGGTTTCCTTCCCAACTGTTGCCAAGTCATCTGTGCTGGTTACCATGTTCAGCCATCCTCACCATGGAAACAAGAGGGAGGGGACGCAGTGGGCACACAATATGTAGAGTGTCAAAGTGACACAGTTGAAGCAAAATCTAGAAATGGGCTCATCGCTGCTGAACAAAAGAAATTGCAATCTAATTTCTCATTTTGCACATTTCAGCAGGTCTGGCTTTTACAAAATTATTATTATTATTATTATTATTTCTAATCCTTAAAGACACGAATGGCAACCAGAGCACATTTAACTTACAAAACTTAACATATTTCTGAGTGAAACAATGTAGGGCAGGGATTAATTGTCCACTGGGATTTGGTTGGCTTGTGAAAATTAGTCTAATATTTTTTTTTCTCCAGCCATACAGATTTTAATAGATCAGCAGAAAGAAAATAAAAATAAAAAAATCTTTTAGGGGAAAATTGTTAAATTTTAATGAAATATGATGAAAACGTTTTGTATGATTTTTATATGAAAATATAATTTTCTTTAGACTACACACATTAAGGCCAGAGACATTAAATGTTATAAATTATGGGTTTAATAAGGTTAAAATTTCTTCTTTAACGTTTATTTTATAACTAGTAACACAAATGTTGTTGTTTTATGGTTTCCCTTTTTGTATTAATTAACTATAATGACCCAGAGCAAAGTTAGCCCCTCCTTAAAACATAAGAATAGGGGGAAAAAAAATGTCCCTTCTTCATTTCCTTTCAAGCACATGGTTTCAAGTACCAAATGTGTGTGTCAAAGTGGTGTAGCTATGTTTTCAGTTCTATTCGACACTTAACAATTGAAATGTTCAAATCCTGATGTGGAAATCAAGTGAAAAAAAAAATTTTAATCACACTGCTCAGTTCAACTGTTACTGCTTGACATGTGGAGACATGACTTTAAGAAAGTACGACATTACATGCTGCTGCAAGACAAGAGTACAGAGATCACCTGAGGTTAAAATAAATAAATAAAATGAATTATAGGCCACAGGGACATGTGGTTTTGAGGCTTAATAACATGGTTAATATCATAACACAAAAAAATCATTCAACTTTCAACAATGTTTAAAAACAACTACATATGAAAAAAGTATTAAACTTAGTAAAAATAATTAGTCTACAATTTCAGCAAGACAATCACACTTATTAGAAACATGAGGTATATTTCCACTTGGACAGCATCTTATGGGGTAAAGGGCAAACTGAGGTGAAACAGGAAGTTTAGTGAGCTAGTTCAGAGTGAAGATTAGCACTTATAAACTTAATACAATAAACTTCCTTATGTCTTTCATAGGCAAATTCTACAGATTATCATTCCGGCAACAACAGGCATATAGACAGCACACCTCTCCTGCTTCACATCTTGCAATGGTTCGAATACTAACTACTGTAAACACCCTACAAATAATTCTGCCTTATTATAAAATTGCTTAAATTCATGTTAAAGTAAACAAATGCTCTATAGTGGGGAGTTATCTTAAGGAAATTGTTTCAACTACAAAGAATACCATCACCGATTTGTACACTGCATTCTTATTAAAGGGGTCATATGACGTTGCTAAAAAGAACATTATGTTGTGTATTTGGTGTAATGCAATGTGTTTATGCGATTTAAGGTTAAAAAAACACATTATTTTCCACATACTGTACATTATTGTTTCTCCTCTATGCCCCGCCCTTTCTGAAACGCGTCACTTTTTACAAAACGTTCTGAAAAGCGAGGTGTATGGTGATTGGCCAGCTATCCAGTGTGTTGTGATTGGCTGAATACCTCGTGTGACGGAAATGTTACGCCCATTAACATACTGTGACACTGTCTCCCAGCACTGCGAGACAAAACCAATAAAACCCATTACAAACGAGGCATTTGTTGCATCCAGTGGGGACAAATTCTTTAAATATAAAAAATGTACTTACAGGCTGTGAGTCAGAAGCGCCAGACTGTCCGTGCAAAGTTGGAACTGCCCCACTTTATAGAGCAGCCTTTGAGCACAGACCCATTGTATGCTACTCTGCAGGTTCAGGAAACAGTCCTCCATAAAATGCGTCACACAGTGTCACACACTGCGGGCTAGAGTGAGTGGCGGCCAGCGGGCTTGCGGCAACCACATGTGACGACCCTGGGCTGGACTCCGCTTCGTCCACGGTGAAAGCCGATCCGGCGATCCACAGCGCAAAGTTGATGTATTTCCTCAGCGACCAGCACGGATCAGCTCTAGGCATGACGAAGTGGATATTGTCCTATTTTGGAAGGCCAAACAAAGTAGTTTCGCTTTCACAGTGAAACACACAGCATCTCCACAACATGGCGGCGGCGGCAACAACAATACTACAGCGAGAATAAAAGTTACGCCTTCTTTCTTTGCGTGAACATTTGGGCGGTGTTATGCAAATCTTCCCACACAGTGATATAGACATGTGGGGGCGTGTTTAAACGAGGCATTTTAGGAGGGCGGGGACAAGGCTTAACTTTTATAAAGAATATCTCTTTGGATTTGAGACTTTAGTCTTTGCAACTTTACAAATCTTCTTTATGCACCAAGAGCTTGTAACACTCCAAAGAGAAAGGAAAAAATGAAATCGCATCATATGACCCCTTTAAAAGGTTTACAGCACCAATCTTTCACTAACCTCCAAATACACAAAACATTTCCCCAGATCTAACATTCTTACTGGGATGAAGAGATTAGCAAAAAGTGCTAATTACAAAAATGGATGCACACTGTGGCCTATGGCTCACAAAACCAAAGTAAAGTGGCTGCACATCTGTTTTGAGGACATCTATCTAGCATACTCAGGTACACTTTTTTACATTCAAAAGTTTGGTGGCAGTAAGATTTATTTTTATTTTTTTGAAAAATGTCTTTTGTTCACTGAAGTTGCATTTATTTGATCAAAAATAAAAACAGTAATAGAGTAAGAACAGTAATGCAGTAATACTCAACAATTACAATTTAAAAATAATTACTCATTTAAAAATGTAATTAATTCCTGTGATAACATATTTTAAAATGTAATTAATTCCTGTGATAACATATTTTAAAATGTAATTAATTCCTGTGATGGCAAAGTTAAATTTTCAGCAGCCATAACTTCGGTCTTCAGTGTCACATGATTCTTCATAAATCATTATTTTACTGATTACTTATTATTATCAATGTTGAAAACAATGTTGTTTCAGGATTCTTAAATGAATAGAAAGTTCTTTACTGCCACTTTTGATGAATTTAATGCATTCCTGCTGAATAAAATCATTCATTTCTTAAAAAAAATCTTAACCCCCGCCCCCCAGGAAGGCATGCCAAAAATACTCATACTATAAGAACCAACTGCCTCTGAAATTAGCAAATCGTCTTTCTAAAGCTTTCTAACACTTTCTAATGCTTGTATTTTAAAGGGGTCATGAACTGCCTTTTTATTATTTTGTAGTTCTCTGAGGTCCACTTATAATGTTATCAAGACTTTTACGTAAAAACATCATAATTTAGAAGTAATAACTCTACCATTTTTGCATTCAAATTAGGGCTGCACGATATATCGAAAATATCGAAATATCGCAAATTTAAATATCGCGATATGCATATCGCAACGGCGTGCGATATTTTAATCATTTTAATAATAGGCTACTTAAATCAAAACGTAGCAAAAGGTCAAAGTTTTAGTTCGACGCATATAGCAGAGAATTGCTTGACATTAAACAGAGTTATTAAGTGCAATAAGTTGCAGAAAACAACTCTTTGCCGTCTCGTCTTGCTGTCTGACAGACTCACACCTGAAGCACACACACAGAGAGACGTGTTTCAGATGGCGCGCGAACACCGAGTTGATTCGTCTTTCGCATCTCCTCCTCCTTATGTTTGAACAGACACATACACACAGAATTATGTCAATAGTACCAGTCTCGACGATCATTCTCGTAAACGCAGTCAGTTATGTTTTAACCAGCTGAGAAAGAAATCGGATGTGTATCATTATACTGGATCCGTGCAGTCGGATTTTGTCTGACAGACTCACACCTGAAGCGCGCGCACAAGCCGCATCTCGCACAGCGTATCTTCCGTTCTGCCGCAAACGTGCAAAGCACGCACGCACACACACAAAGAGACACGTTTCAGATGGCGCGCGAACACCGAGTTGATTCGTCTTTCGCATCTCCTCCTTATGTTTGAACAGACAGATATATCGTGCATCCCTAGTTTGAATAGATTGTAGACTTGGAAGTAAACGCCCTCTGGTATGAATTTGGCTAACAGTTGTATATGTTTGACAGCATACATCCATCTATGAAGGATGTAGGCTGTCAAACACACACAACACACTGCTGGGATTTAGGTTAAAACAGGTAACAGACAAAGCAATAGTGACCACATAATAAAAACAGTTACTCACACTTGTGTGGTGCGACATTACTGTTTGATTCAATACTGTATATACTGTCGAATTGTGTCTTGTTTGTAAACGAATCCGTGGGAGTGAAAAAAGGACCAGGGGTCCATTCTTCGTACGTCACTAACTCAGGTAGCTGGATTTGATTGTTGACGATTTTGCTTGAACTTGGATTGGTTGGTTCTAGGGCTGGGTGATATATCGAGTTTGTACGATATATCGATATTTTCTTTATAAGCGATACAATATGAGGCAATACTGTTTATATCAATATACAGTAGTTTGATACGAGCGCATCTGAAAATATAGAGGAGGACACAGACTGAGCTGCTGCGTGAAAGTACATAATCCAATTTGTTCTAAACATGTGACAAGCTTCATATTAAGGCCTTTAAAAACTGGTAAGACATATAGTTTATAGTTTCGTTTCGCATATTAGTTTAAGCGGCTCGGCCCGTCATATGCTCTGACTGAAAGGCTGCGTGCCGCTGAAAGAGACACTAGGCTACTCACACTGTTTAATGTGTATATTCTCCATCTGTAAATGTTAGAAAGCCATGGAAATATTTCCATTTTTCTGTCAGAAGTGCATGCGCCTTCTGCTTTGCGATTCTCTGCTAAACTTCACAGACTTCAATTAGAATGAGCGCGCCAAACAGACGGAGCTCAATGAAATAGGAGCACAATAACTCTGACTAAAATATACATTTCGCTGAAATATTTGTAGTTGGACAATAAATGTGACATATGTAGAATTTCAAACCTACAAGTAAGTCTATTTTTATGATAGCACTGAATGTAAAGTGCCTGTAATGGGGTAATCAAAATAGCCTATAGACCTTAAATGCAATCTAAGTCACTTTGGATAAAAGCTTCTGTCAAATACATAAATATAAGCGAGCTGATCTTCATCAGTGAAGCAGTATTATGTTAGTGCACTGAGGATCTGAAATATGGCCTTATTTACCTCATTTAGCCCTCCAAGATGCATGCAAGAAAGACTGGACGCAGCGAAGTGTGATTTCATATAGGCCAGGATGCCCGGGGTCCACTAGAGGGCCTCAGCAAACTTCTTAGGGGTCTGCAGGATGACAGAAGCGTAAAATGAATATATTATCAATCTAACTCTTTATTAATTGCTTTTTATTGTAGATCATATGTTCCTGTGGCTCAGTGGTAGAGCATTGCGTTAGCAGCACAAAAGGTTGTGGGTTCAATTCTCAGGGAACACACATACTGGTAAAAAAAAATGTATAGCCTGAATGCACTGTAAGTCGCTTTAGCTAAAAGCGTCTGCTAAATGCATAAATATAAATGTATAAGCGATTCGATATGAGGCAATACCGTTTATATCGATATACAGTAGTTTGATACGAGCGCATCTGAAAATATAGTGGAGGACACAGACTGAGCTGCTGCGGAGAAAGTGCATAATCCAGTTTGTTCTAAACATGTGACAAGCTTTATATTAAAGGGGTCATATGATGCGATTTAAAGTTTCCAGTGTTACAAGCTCTTTGTACATAAAGAAGATCTGTAAAGTTGCAAAGACTAAAGTCTCAAATCCAAAGAGATATTCTTTATAAAAGTTAA
>NW_015542347.1:1299748-1315756 GCF_001515605.1 Sinocyclocheilus anshuiensis
ACGGCATAGTAGTGGTGTCCCAATTCTTAGGGGAATATTTTCACCCCTACCCCTTGACACTCTGTTTCAAGGGACAAGGGGAAGGGGTAGGCGGAGGGGTAGGGGAAGGGGTATAAAATAGAATTGGGATTGGGCCTAAGTATGTTTTGTTACTAGTTTAAGTATTTGCTATTGACTGTTCAAATGCGGAGTTTTGCGCAGTGCAGAGTAACGCGTCGTGTGTGTGTGTGTGTGTGTGTGTGTGTGTGTGTGTGTGTGGGGAACAGGATCACATCACAGCAGAGTGAACAATGTACAGTATTTGAAAAATAATGTGTTTTTTGAACATTAAAGCATGTCAACATATTCTGTTACACCAAATACACAAAATAATGATCTTTAAAATAGCATCATATGACCCCTTTAAAGCCTTTAAAAACTGGTAAGACACAGTATAGTTTATAGTTTCGCATAGTTTAAGCGGCTCAGCCCGTCATATGCTCTGACAGAAAGGCTGCGTGTGCCGCTGACAGAGACATGGACCGTACTAATCCGAACGTAATAGGACTAGAAGCACAATCCGAATAAAAGTCACATGTAACCACGTCAATCGGATTGAATTGGCCAGATCCGTTTCAGATTTCGATCGGATTGTAAAAAATTTTTATTCCTTTTGTAATCCGAGCGAGAGGACATGTAAACACTTGATCGGATTGAAAACCGAAACTGGAAACAAAGACTATAGAATACCCAAGACGTGTCACTCGTATAGTTTTGAATGGGGAAAAATGCAACGCTCAATAATAAAAATAAAATAAAATAAAAGAGCTAATCGGTAAAGTCATCGCGTATCGCAGGAAGCCCCGCCTTCTGAATGAAGGAGCCAATCACTAAACGGTAAAGTCAGCGCATCACTGCAGCTGCCGTTAGAAGTCTCGGCTGCTATAGAAACAGTCAGCGTTCTGAGACATGCGCTCAGGACTGCGCATGCGCACTGACTGATCTAGCCTGAATAATAAGCTTTTTATAACGCTATTGGAGCAAAATAAACAACATTTATCACACAGTTGTTGTCAGATTTCTTTGGTGATTTCAAATATGAAAATTAGTCGCAAGCTTAGTGAATAGTTTTGTAGAATTTGATGTTTCCCCATTCAAAGAGATAGGAGCTGTATTTGCATGCCCGAGAGGCGTTTCAAAGATGGCCACCGAGTGACATGACTTGTCTTAAAGGGACTTTGACTGGAAAGTACTGCGCATGTGCAGTGACGTAAAAATTGCGTAATGACGTATGACGCGCGGAAAGAGCTGTTCTTCCTGGTGAATAAAGTCATAAATGAGTGTCCCGTCATTATCAAACTCCCCTTTCACTCAGCGTCTATGAAGTGGAGCAGCACAACGTCCCACAAGTCCTTGTTTAAGACTATCATCAACAGACGACTGGTTTTGGGTGCGGGAAGGGGCACTTTTACTGCTTTATATAAGCAGCACAGCACAACAGTTCATGTGCTGGTGGTCATCGCCTAATTAAGACCCGAAGTAGATAAAAATCAAGTGTGCTTTTTAAAACAGTATGCGACAACAGCGGGGAAACTGTATATTCATGCAGTGTGCGCACGTCAAAAGAGTAAATCCGATCAGAAGCTTGTGACATATAAACATACAATCACTTTATTTAGCGTTCATGTAAACACTACGTTCGGATTCGTCAATCAGAATTAATTCATTCCGATGGAAGCAAAAAGTGTCCATGTAAACATACCTACTAGGCTACTCACGCTGTTTAATGTGTTTGAGATGTGCGGTTTCCCTTAATGCATAACTTGCATTTCACCTATATTCTCCGTCTGTAAATGTTAGAAAGTCATGGAAATATTTCCATTTTTCTGTCAGAAGTGCATGAGCCTTCTGCTTTGAGATTCTCCTCTAAGCTTCACAGACTTCAGTGAACGAGGGCCGCTGCGCGCCAAACAGACGGAGCCCAATTAAATATCAGCACAATAATTCTGACTAAAATATACATTTCGCTGAAATATTTGTAGTTACAGCACTGACTGTAAAGTGACTAATGGGGTAATCAAAATAGCCTAACACAACTCTGTGCTTTTGTTCTCATTTATTTTTCATTTTTAGTGAATTTAACTTCCGCTTTAAAAGCCTTATTTTTGTTTTTAGATTGCAATGTTACAATGTTAGAATGAAATGTGATTTTAACCCTTTTTTGCACATAGTATAAAGGCTTACATGGTTACATTCACTTTATTTGTTTAGCCTTTAATATGTATTGTTTTGTTGGACAACATTGGGCGGTAAGTAGGCTTGTCATGATAACAACTTTTTGTTGTGCGATATATTGCCCCAGAAATAACTGCGATAAGCGATATTATTGTCATTTTAAAGATCATTTTATGGTAAGTGAAATATATATATTAAAAACAGATTTTTTTTTTTTATCCAAATACAAAAACAAAAATACAGCGATATATACCGTATATCGTAAATCGGCCAAAAATTACAGAGATATGAATTTTTGCCCATATCACCTAGCCCTAGTTGGTTCTTCAAAGCACATCCAGGAGTTGCTGTCATAGCAACAGGTCCATAAGCTTAAACCTGCTTGGGAGCAGGCTTATTTCATGTAACCAGGATTAGATCGCATCTTTTTAAGCAGAATTGAAACTTAAAATCTGTCTCAGCCACTGCTTCTTTTTTTTAGAAGAGTACCCTACTGATCCAGGGACAGAAATTTTCAATAATAATCATTTAAAAATTATTTGAAAAATAATATAATAATGTTGTGTAGTATATAGACAGCCAGGTTTACTAATTGAAATATTTATTCATGATAAAATAATTACTTTATAATTGTACTGGAGTCTTACACACGTGCTATACAGTTAATCTGAGCGTGCATTAATTAGAGTGGTGCTATGGGAGTGGCTTGATGATGGAGCGCAGGAGATGCAGATCTTGATCTTGACCCTAAAGAAAATTTAATTAAAGCTGTCACGTAACAAATCGGGTTTCAAAGATAAAATTAAATGAAATGCTAACTACAACATTGGAATAAAAATGTAAAGCCTGTACAAATACTAGAAATCGTGAATATAAATAATTGGGAATCATGTAAAAAAAATAATAAATAAAAACATTGCACATTTCATTTATCTATTATACCATTTATGTAGTTTTGTTCGCTTGGCTGTTTACTTACAAAAGTCCAGAAATTTGTCAAGTTTTTCATCAGGTCTCTTTTTTAATTATATGATGTCATTACTGCTGTCTTGCCGCCAGCCAATCGCTGCATTGCTGATTGTGGTTTCGGGTATCGATACACCTGCCCTTTTCGGGGAACATGAGAACGCGCAGTAATCTTAGACAACTTAATCCAGATATTTTAATCAAATCCGAAAATTTGTAGATCAGTGATCAGTTCATCACGATTAGAAGATCTGGCATCTTTCAAATCATCTCAGATGTATTAAGCGAGGTACGAAGAACGGGCCCCAAGTTCTTACTGACGAAATCTGGATCTTCATTAAAGCTAATCCACTCTTTCCTAAGGTTGGGTTCAGAAGAATGTTTTTTTTTTTCACTGTTTGGCCCTGCACAGCGTCTTCCTGTCTTCAGAGCCATCTTTATCATTTGATTTCTGCGTAGACCTGCGTTTGCCTCTCTCGTTATTTACACTACATACGTGAATCGGTGGGCGGGGCTAAACAGACAGTGATGTAGAAGCAGGCAATGATCTTCTTCTGTGGAGGTGGTGTTTAGCCACACTATTATGTCATAAAGTGGCACATTCCACAAGCTGTCGTTTTGGCAGAGTGGCAACAATATAAGCTGTTTTTAAACTAACAAGAAAGTTTTAAGTTCTGAAACTTACAAGATGTTTTTTATAGTACATGACCTCTTATATGTCAAAAGATCAAGAAAATTGATTTCTCAGTTCATGACCCCTTTAATTATTGAATTCCTTTTTCAACCATATATTTATTGCAAAGGAAGCGCCTTAATTTGGTTTTGCATGGCTGTGACAAACTGGATATTTTAAAAAGGGATCAGCCTTTTGATATGTATCAATCCAACATCCTGTTTCAATAGGAAATGTGTCAACACAAAAGAAAGAAAACTGAGCATTTCAAACCATTTCTTGGTGTCTCTAACAATGAATAACAATTCATGAACTTTCCCCAAAAAAATGCTTTTCTCAACTATGAATTTTCTCTGAGGAAATTCCACTTTTGCTCCAGCTGCAAGGCCTTCTCTCTTTTGACAAAAGATGATGTGTCCTATCAGCTAACCTGTAGATAACACAATGAAATATGCACCACACAAATATTACAGCTGATATTTTAGCCATGAGTCAAGAGCACAAGGAGATCATAAGCTTGACTAGTTTGAAACCCCACCACTCAATACAGTTCAGGTCACAATGTGCCTTTAATTCCATTTGTGGACTGTTAAATAAAATTGTACACAATTAATCTAAATGCTTACTAAGGCAGTCCTCTCTTAAACAAACAAACACTGATGCACACACCTACCACTTCCACGTCAGTTACCTCACAAAAGTGGCTTACAAGTACCTTTATTTACGACATTCATCTGTCCGTTAAACAAGCAGAGCCAAAATGTTTACCCCTCATAGTCTGACATGCAGGCAAAGCAATGTGTGCAATGCCTGCCACAGTCCAATGTGTTTTACAAGTTAAACATTTTTTACCATTTTGCACACAGTACCCTGCCTCCAAGGTCATTAATTTGATGATTTACACATAGCATGCAACTTATATTTTGGAGTAAAGTGATTTGACATTACAAACAACAAAATAAAATAAAAACATTTATTTAAAAAAAAATCAGGCCTAAAAATGACTAAACTCTAATAATAGCATGAACTGCTAAAATCCAAAATGGAAACACATTTTTTCATTAGTATTTGATGAACAGAAACAGAAAACTATTGAAACATTATAAATGTCACTTTTGATTAATTTAATGCATCCTTGCTGAATACAAATATTAATTTCTTTCAATGGATAAATATATAATATATATATGTATTTATTAAAATAAATAAATAATATTGTATATCTTAGTGACGCCAAACTTTTGAATGTGTCTATATTATGCAAGATTATATCCGTGACCACCAAGCCTGTAAATTTTTCATCAAACTTACATAAACGATGATCCATTCAATTTGCTCCCTGATACGCTACAATGATGATAAATGCAGTCCCATCGGGCAACATCCACCTACACATACAAACAGGCTTCCACATTAAGAACACATCTCAATCTGGCCATGTCTTAAAACATAGGCTATGGCGCTGACACACAACAAAGTGTCAGAAACCACCAGATCAGAGTCTTCCTGTATGCTATGCTTGACTTCAAGCCTCACCTACATACCATAAAAGGAAAGGGAAGGAGAAGCGATAAGATGTTAATCGAACAGTGTGAAGAGGATCTGCACATGAATGGTTGTGATGGCAAAGGTTTATCCAATATGATCGGAAATGGCAGCCTAATCTATGAGGAGGTTTATTAAGTAAAGAGACTGTATTCATCAGGGCTCATGATTGACCTCACATGTGCAGGGATGAGCTATGGATATATAAACCACACGGTCCAGTGCTCTATGCCACACCAATACTCGATGATCTCTCATTAACATGACTTTTTGGAGGAAAAGACTTTGAAAAGAAGGGAGAATAAAGTGTAAATTGCAGAACCTGACATTACTATTGCAAATGCTATTTTGGTTTGCATACATCATACCAATGATTTTAATTAGGAAAAACCATAAGAGTCACATGGTCATAATCAAACACAGGTTTTCTGGTATGTAAGGAGTTTTGAACCAGAGTTTGTATTTTTTATTTTTTTTGCAAGTACTTTCATTAAACTGCACATAGATAAAACACACTTAGTCACACTGGAAATGTTGTGCACTACACTTGAATACTAGATTTCAATACCTACTTAGGATCTGGGCAGAAGCATCATCTGGGCTTTATGTTCCCATACCTTTGACCAATGAATTGCCATGAAACACTGTAGAGCTGAGTATGTCTACAAGAAGTGCACATTTCCATATGCTTTTAAGATACAAATAATATCCTCTGACTTTTTCAGACCTGTAAATAACAATTCAAAAATAGCCAGATATTTCCAGGTTTTCCATAACCATAGGAACATTCTTGCTTATGAAAAATGTAAGATCTTACAGTAGCAGGTCTTAGCAATGTTGCACAATGCATGGCAGGAGTTACACTGCATTGCATTGTATGATACATAGCTGCTTTACTTTTTCACCCACAACCCCTGTCAAACATTCATTTTTCATCTGTTCCTGTCAATACCCTTTTAAACAACGGATGGCCACTGGTGCCATCGTGCTGAACGCACACCGCTCAGTCACATGCTGTACTACAGCACTAATGCATTCAGAGTTATGAATATACACAATAAAGCCCGGTACATGCAGCATAAATACATAAGAGAGGAATGAAGACAAACCTTTGATTGTGAAGCGATGTAAAACACGTATGGAGTCCAGGTAGCACGCTATAAGCTCCAGGGAGAAGGGTTTAGATCTCTCTCTCTCTCTCTCTCTCTCTCTCTCTCTCTCTCTCTCAGCTGTCTTACCGACTGTTATTTCCGGGTTAATAAAACGTCATGTGCTTCTCGCATTTATTTGAACCAAACACCGTAAATCAAGCTCCAAGCATTATCGTATAATAAGAAAACCATGTATACTACTTTAAATATGTAGTCGCGTGTGCATTGGACATGAGATGATTTGTTATAATATAACTTAAGTTAATGAAGTACTCAGGTCGCCCCCTGCCGGTCAACTCGTGCTGTTGCTCATAAGCGACACCTGATTGATAAACTCATTCCTGTGCAACCTGTGCAAATGCAACAAGTTACTAATGACGACACACTCTCCAAGAAAATCAATACTTTTTTTGTTACAAAATCACATATACTGTCTGTCACGTGAAATGATACTTGAAATTTGTATAGAGTTTTCCCACATTTGACAACTTTCAGTAGGCTACATATGCCTAAACTTAGTAAATTAGTTCAAGCCGTTTACTTTCTTCGCCTAGCTATAGGTTGTAGCTAATACAAAACATGGATGTTGAAACGTGCATAAATTTGGTCAGTAAATTTGCTTATTCAAAATAATTGAGCCATTCATCAACCCCAACCCTAATTTGATTAAAAAATGTAAAAATAAAAAAAGCATATAGAGAACATTTTAATTCCAAAAAAACATGTACAGTACAACAGCAACTCACCACGTATTCCAAAACAATTTTTATCATTTCAAAAATGTTCTAACATTTTTATCATGAAGCTTAGGCCTTAATCCGAGATCACCAGCTCTTAAAAAAATCACTTTAGTAGTAACCATGGTTTCCATACAAATACATTATTGGTTATTAGCTATTGTTACTAGAATAAAACTAGTAACATGGCCATATGGCTGGTGCTCTCATTTTAAATTCTGAATTAGGCCTAAGTGATGTCACTGCCGTCAAGAAAAAAAATACAGAACGATTCTAAAAGCTGCGGTTTAATGGAGACACAAACAAATGTGTTTTGATACCTGTGATATCTGGTAAGTAGAAATTTGAAGTGTTTTATTTTTTTTACATACAGGAGTAGGCCTATGCTTTATATAACATCAGCTAGCCCAGGGCTGTCCAAACTCGGTCCTGGAGGGCCAGTGTCCTGCAGAGTTTAGCTCCAACTTGCCTCAACACACCTGACTGGAAGTTTCTATGCCTAGTAAGAGCTTGATTAGCTGGTTCAGGTGTTTTTAATTATGGTTGGAGCTAAACTCTGAAGGACACCGGCCCTCCAGGACCGAGTTTGGACAGCCCTGAGCTAGCCTATTGTAATTCATTGTGGGCGTGGTTATTATTGCATCAATGCAGTTTCTGCCTTTATTGATCACACCAGGACTTAATCACCAATTACTGTGGTTTGAAAAAGGAGTGTGTAGTATTTGCTGTGTAAAACAGAAACAAAGAAAGAATCAATATCAACCTGGTCATAATTGGCCACGTAGAGAGTGGTAAATCCACAACCACTGGTCAACTCATCTACAAATGTGGAGGAATTGACCATAGAACAATTGAGAAGTATGAGAAGGCTACAAACCAGGTTAGTATTAAATTTAATAACCTTTTATGAATGTTGTTATTATTTATTTTCTTTTTAATTTAAGATAGGAAAGAGTTCCTTCAAGTATGCCTGGGTTCTGGACAAAGTGAAAGCAGAGAGGGAACGTGGCATAACAGTTGAGATTTCCCTGATGAAATTTTACACCCATAAATACACCTGGTCATCGTGACTTCATCAAGAGCATGATCACAGGGACTTCACAGGTATTGATGCATCTTCAGGAGTTGAGCTCTTCTGGTACTTCCTATACAATCAAGTTGACCTAAATGGTGATCTTTTTGTACTTCTTAGGCTGATGCTGCTCTACTGATTGTCTCTGCTGCAAAGGGTGAGTTTGAGGCTGGGATTTCTCGCAATGGTCAGATGAGAGTGCATGCTTTGCTGGCTTACACCCTTGGGGTCAAACAGCTCATGGTCGGTCAACAAAATGGACCTCACCGAGCCACTGTTTAGCCAGAAACTTTATGATGAGGTGGTGAAGAACGTTTTTGTGTTCATCAAGAAGATTGGCTTTGAGATGGGTGCTGTACCTTTCATACCGGTTTCTGGTTGGAGTGGTGAGAACATGATTGCCCCATCCCAAAAGGTAATGCCATTCTTAACAGCCTTGCCATGAAGACAGACCAATCCTGTTCATGTAGAGGTACCTATCTGCAGAGTTCAGCTCCAACACTCCTGTCTGTAACTATCAAGTGCTCCTGAAAATGATAGTTGGGTGTGTTTAATCAGGATTGGGGCTGAACTTTCAGGAAGGTAGATTCCAGGAACAGGATTGGGCACCCCTGATAGACTATATCTTCTTACCTCAGTTACTTGCATGTTTTGTTTCAGATGCAATGGTTCAAAGGGTGAAAACTCAAGAGGAAAGAAGGCCACTCAAATGGCCGAACCTTGTTGGAGGTGCTTGATTCTCTACTTCCTCCAGTATGCAATGCGAGCAAACCACTGTGCCTTCCCCTACAAGATGTCTACAAGATTGGTGGTGGGTAAAACTACCAAATGGGTAAGGTCTTGAAGTATAAAACCCCTTGTTGAGGATTCTTGACATCTACTGTGACTGTCTAAACTGGGTTCCCCTCCCCAGGTGTTTGCACAGTCCCTGTGGGTAAGACTGAGACTGTTGTCTTGAAGCCTGGAATGGTTCTAACCTTCTCACCAGCAAAGTTGACTGCTGAGGTCAAGTCAATTGAGATGCATCACCAGGGGCTTCAGACTGCCCTCCCTGGCCACAATGTGGGCTTCAACATTAAAAATGTGTCTGTAAAGAACCTTCGGAGAGGTGATGTAGCCGGTAATGCACAGCAGGACCCACCATTGGATGTGAGCAGTTTCATTGCTCTGGTACAGTAGCTATGCTTTTGAGGTAAAGTATGAACAAACTGACAAAGTGTAACCAATTCTCTTGCGTATTTCAACAGATCATAATGCTGAACCACCCAGGCAAAATCAAGGTTAGCTACTCCCCTGTACTAGACTGTCACAACTAATGTTTCCTGTCGTTTTGCTGAACTAAGGGAGAAGCTTGATCTGCATACATGGAAGAAACTGGAGGACTTGTCCCAATATCTGATGTCAGGAGATGGTGCCACTGTCCAGACTCGTCCTAAACAAACCCTTATGTGTGGAGAGCTTTTCATTATCCACCCCTGGGTAAGGAACTGGATTTAAATGGTCATTACTGCCGAAAGAAGCCAGTTTTGAAGTGATCTGTTTTTTGTCGGGTCGATTTGCTGTAAGGGATTTAAAACCGACAGTTGCTGTTGAAGTAATCAAGTCTGTGGAGAAGGTAGACCAAGCTAAAAAGACAACACAAAAAGCTCGTATCAAAATGAGTTGCTCATTTGTCCATTTTATAATACTTTTTTTACCAGCAGTCTGGTATGTGAACCAAAAGGTTCTCTAAGTTGAACATTTCTGTATAGATTTATGTAACCACTTTATTTTGCCTTGAAGTGAAGCTGCTTTTTAAATGCGTCGCTGGTGTATTGGGTTGTTTAAAGTGACCCTGGGGCCCAATATGAGGTTTGGCATGGCTGTAGAGAAGCAGTGAAAGTATGTTGCTGGACTGCAAATAAAGTGAGTAGTTTTCACTTCAGGTGTTGCTTTTGAGTCCACTTGTAGCAGTGCAGGGGAGTTTCTTACCATTTGAGTGGGCTGTAACTTGAGTAAACATGTTTGAGAGATGTGGAGTCTTGTTTAACATGAAACCATTTTATTGATAATGGAATGGTAAGTGAAGAACATATTCAGACAGTGGACACAGTCCTCAGAATCTGCGGTCAAAAAGAAACCTGTAGCCTATTAGACCTATTCTCACCTCGATGTTGAATACTGGGTAAATGCAGCGACAGGGGTGACTTTCCTTTTCCAAAGAGGATTAAAATTTAAATTCAACTGTGCTTCCTTTTCGGATTAAACTGGATACCATGATCATTTAAGTTTTGGGGGATGGATCTCATCTTCCAGAAGGAATTATGCTGGTACAGTTTAAAAAATAAATTCAAGACTGACTAAAATCTCACATTGAAAACCATGGTGGTCATATTCCTTCATGGGGAATTTGAACAGCTAAAGCAGCTGATCTTGAGCTCTAACATGGGGTTACTGACAGCATGGTTAAAGCATAAGTTCCAATTGCAATACAGTACATGTCTATCACTTGAAAATATAACATCTATAAACCAAGTAAACAACTTTCCATATTTCAAAAGTACTTCAAGTACCAAGACCTCTCAAAACACAATATTAAAGATGACGAAGGGTGACCTTTCTATTTATGGAACACTGCTGTATTACAGAGCATTGTCCTTCAATAAGACTGTAGTAAAAGTACTTGTGTAGATTAAACAAACACTGATATGGGATCACATAGGAACAACCTGTGAAAGGACACAGGTAATGGTGTATGCATTGCACAGGTTAATCATTTTTACACTTGAGTGGCAAGAACGGGGAATAGCAAACAAATATTTCACTCTCGGACATGCTTTAGTGGTGTATTAGGAAATGTGATGTTCAGCAAACTTATGAGTCCAGTTATTCCATTAGGAAGTCGTCTCCTGTCTGTCTCTGCTATAGATGATGGCCACATTAATACTTCAACTTATTTGAACAAAACTGGCTCTAGCTGTAACTTACTGGCAGGTAGAGTACAAGTTCACATTTACTTTTCAGACCAACACAAGTTTCTACATTTACACGAAATCACACACTCATCCTTGTGTGAAACACACACAAACACACGCACACACATTTATGTCCAATCTTATATACAGCGATACAGTATCAGTAATAGTGGAGGGAAAGTGCTGGTCTTTTAAGTGGGTGCAGTCTAGCCACTGTGCGGTAGGCTGAAATAAATGGTATGTGTAACAGTGGTAAAGTTAGACATTTTATTTACACTCTTGTCTCTGATGTCGGAAAGGTGATAATGTGTTTTTCATTGTGGCTCCATCTTCTAAAACTTGCATTGTTGATTCAGCAGCTAAGTCAAGTGTGTCCCATTGGTGGAGGTGGAGGACCGACATTTGCGTGTCAATCAGACAAGATATGAACAAAAGACATGGGAAATACACCTTTCCTCTCTGGCTGCCCCTCGATGTGGCCAATCTGAGGACAAAAAAGAAAGGTTGCAATCAGAATGTGGCTATAAATGTAAGTCTAAATCAAGTAAGGAATCACTGATGACAAACTGATGAATTACTGAAAATGAATGCTAGATTAAATTTCAATAATTCAATGGCCTGAAAACAATTCTGCTTTTACCATGGTTGGCACATGTACATGTCTATATAAGTTTGTCAAGAAATGTTTCAGGTTTTCATCTTTAAAAGGACACCGTTTGCACTCTTGGTTTTATTCCAAAACTGAACAGGGCCTCACATCTGGCCTATAATATTGTAGTTTATGTATCTTTTTTTGTATATATCTAAAAACTGTTAAAACTGTTTCAATTCCATGCATAGTCAAGGTCAAATGGGAAAAAAATTATATATATATATATATATAATTTTGATTTGTTATGAGTAAAAACTATTTTTTTTCTTTCTGAAGGCACTGCACTTGTGGGGTTGAATGCTCTGTTGTTAGACCATTTAAAAATGTTAATTACACAAATGAAATGTTTAGCTTACTATCTTTTTCTAAAAAAAAAAAAAAAACCCCAGCAATAATTGATTACACTTTACTGTTATTTTCAAAGCTAATTATTAAAATATTAGACCTATAGAGAAAAAAAAGGTTATTAGCCATCCTTTTTTGTTCTAACAAGTAACCTTTTGGAAAGGTTCTGGAACAACAAAATACTGTTTTTGTAATGTAATATGCTAGAAAAAGCATTTATTGACAGAATTTTTCAGCAAATTTGTGCAGAAATAATGACAACATTCTCACAAAAAAAGCATGCATGGTGCATGGACCATCAGATGCGTGTGAAAGTTGCATTCATTTATACAGTAGACTGCTGGGCATTTTGTTTCATAGTCAAAATGAGGTAATATGTGATAAGGAACTATAATGTGGTCAAAAACCTGAACTATTTCATGAGTCATGAACTATTTCAAAGAACATTAATGGAACATGTTGGAATGTCTGTTAATCAATCAGAATGTAGAATTTTGGATTCTTCAGTCTCATGCTTTGGTGTACATGCTTGAAAATTTGGTGGTTTTACACTTACCCACCACTCCTGATCTTCTTCCCCAGTTACTACAATGACCTCACCCTCAACAAAAGTGAGCTCATCATCATTATCTGCCTGACAATCGTAGATAGTCTTCACCCTCCGCATTTTACTCTTTATCTGACAGAAAGCAATACAAATAGTGTAAGATAGTTTGTTGAAAGCAGCTTGTTACATACCTGAATGTATTTTTCCAAAGCTTCTGTGACCAAGTCCTTACCGGATTTATTTTCCTGGGCAATGGTACAGGGTTCTCTTGTGCAGATGCTGGGCTTCCATTGGTGTCTTCGCTAGACTGGACAGGTTGAGGAGACAGTTCAGCTGGTTGGATGATTGTTGGAGTATCTGGTGGTTGGGGCTTGGGAGCCACATCTCCAGGTGGAGGCTTGTGGAGGACCTCAGTGGTTATAGGTTTGGGTGGGGAGATGTCTGTCAGTTGAGGCTTGGGCGGGAGATCTTTCAGCTGAGGTTTAGGGGGTAGATCACCCAACTGGGGTTTAGGGGGAAGGTCAGATAGCTGTGGCTTTGGAGGCAGTTCCCCTGGTTTAGGGGGTAATTCTGAAGGCTGTGGTTTAGGAGGTATATCTCCAGGTTGAGGTCTATCGGCTAACACGACTTTCTGTGGGGTGTCTGAACTATGCAGAACCTTCTGGAACAGGACAGGTTCAGGAGGCTGGTTGGTTTTGTCCATAGATGGGTGATGGATGGTGTCTATCTTACGCAGGGCAACTATTGAAAAACAAAACAATGCTGTTATGTGTTTTTGGCTAATTTTTTATATAGTTCTAGACAATTTCAGAAGACAAATATGAAGAAATATTTCCCTCACTAGCAAGACGTTGGGTCAGGTTTAAAAAAAAAATGTAGAGTAGAAATTGGCAAAAGAAAACATGTTTCTTTTTTTGTGCTGTAAATATTTCAAGAATAATTTTTGCTGAAATACTTGGAATAAATACTCTTGCTTGTTGCATCTTTTAATGGAGTTTCTCCTCATCACTGTCACTGTACACTGGGGTTTGTAAGGATATTTTTTGTGCTGTGAAATTTGTAATTGTTTCTCTTTAAGTTATACATCTAACTGTACTGTAATAGTGGGTTGGAAAAGATACACTGTGAGCTTAATACAAACTAAATTAAATAAAAATACATATGTGAATGCCAATAACTATACACGTGTGATTATTCATGAATACCTAAATTAATTACTTAATGGAATTTATTTAATTTCATCATTCAGACGTACCACTGCAACATTCAAAAGCAGAAAGCATGTCACCTACCCTTCTGCGGTAGTTTGGGAAGGACCCGTGGACCAAGTGTGGTCTTTGTGGTGTTGAGACTAGAAATAAAGAACATATGTAAGCCTCAAAGCATTGCCCGATTATATCATATTTACACGCTCTGTAAAACCAGCCATACTGTATAAAATGGAACTGTTTTGCATTCCCAAATACATGATGACAAAGTTGCATGGACATATTCAAATGAAGCACAAAAGGCCATGTATAAATTTGCAGTCTAAAGTTTGCTGACCTTTCTAATGCAAATATAGTTCTAAAAATAGTTCAACAGAATCGCTATATAAGCATTGCAAAAGATTTCAACTTGCTTGTGTGAATTTAATTCTGAATCAGTTTTGTTCAGGCTGTTTTATTTGCTACATTGAAACTTAAAGGATGTTGGATCACCTTTGCTGTTGTGGGATACCCTCAAATCTGTTAGTTACAGGAGACATCTTGTTGAGAGGAGGTGGTGTTGAATCACTTCCTGGAATGTTGTACAGTGAACATTATACTGTGAAGTATTGTGAATGTCATAACAAATTAACTAATTTCTTAACTATATGTCTCTGCTTTTAAAAGCCTATAGAGCTGCTAAGATGACATTTGCAGACTTTTTTGAGACTAAAAAAAATTAAAAATAGTTTTGAGGTCAGTAAGATTATTTAAAGTTTTTGAAATTATTTTAGGCTGCATTTATTTTATCAAAGATACATTAAACAGTAATAACGTGAAATGTTATTACAATTTAAAATAACGTATCTATTTTAATGTAATTAGAATTTTCAACGCAATTTATTTCTGTAATGGCATAACTGAATTTTCAGCAGCCATGGCTCTAGTCTTCAGTGTCACATGATCCTTCAGAAATCATTCAGATTTGGTTCTCAGGAAACATTTCTTCTTATTATCAATGTTGAAAATAGTTACACAATAGTTGAAAAAAATAAATACAATACTGACCCCAAACTTTTGAACTGTAGTGTACAACCAAAATGCATTTAATTATATGCAAATGTTTTCCACATAGAAGTTTGTTGTGTACACATGAAAATCTCCAGGAATTCTTCTGCAAATGTCACTTTATGGCTTTGTATAAACTCAGTATAGCAAAGCAAACTTTATTATGACTATTGTGCTGCGATACAGCAGAAAGGTAACACATTAGCACCAGACCATGCACAATAATGGTCTTATGCATCCTAAATTATGTGATTATTATTTCAACCAAAAATATAATTTATATAGGTTATATCAACATATCAGTATGTCTTTCTCCCATTAATAACTCCCAGACCATTATTTTGCCATGGCTTTTTTTTTTGTCATTACCCAAAATGGCAAGAAACATGCAAATCACTGGGGCAGGGTATCAGAGATCAAAAGGTTAGGGATGGGGTCATTAGGCTGAGCCTTTCATTGACAATATTGTCCTTTCAATATTGGTTTTCATAGTTAACATGTTCTGGAGTTTAGCATGTAATGACACCACAGAATGAATGGGATGAAAATGATCTGGTAATATATTGTAGAGACTAAACCAAAAGTAAATGCATGAAGCCTGGGGATGGTAAAAACAGGTACTAAGGATTCATTCATTTGAAAATAACCAAAATTTCTTGCTAGAATTTAATTTAAAAGCAACTAAATTGGTGTTTCCACTGAAAACGTCTTACATTAATGGAAAAATCAAATCTATTCTATGTGGTAAATGTAAATGAAACCCTGGACAAAAATAAAAACCAGAAACAGTTTGTAATTCAGCCTAGGGTTGTTGACTAAGTATAGCCCACCTTTACTCAGCAGGGTGTGTGAGAGAGGGGTGGGGGGGTCGGACAGCGTGCGTTTGTGTCCAGGGGG
>NW_015542347.1:1315827-1318825 GCF_001515605.1 Sinocyclocheilus anshuiensis
GCGGGGGCCTCTTCTTTGACAGGGTGGAGCTGCCACTAGCGGGGGTTTGTGCAGCAGGGGTGGAGGGGGGCAGGTTCGGCAAGGGAGGGGCTGGAGGGAAAACAGACATAAAACAAGAACATGCAGTGATATCATGGGGAAGAATGGATACTGTCATTTAACATGGGTCTGTGGAAGATACAGGAAGAAGGGTGACAGGACAGAATGACAATGTGGGTAACTACTTGGATAAGATGACAATTGCTACTGAAACTGAAGCAGGCCAGGTAAGTAGAACGTAAAGTAGAAGTGGAGACAACTAGATGAAATTGGAGAAGGACATCAAGACACCACAAAAAAGTCGAGTAAGATTTATTCCCATTTCAGTGAAAGAGAAAATTGAAGAACAATCTATTCTGCATTACATATTTTAAAAAGACAGTCAATAGCCAGTGAAAAGCTCAGTCAGAGAGGACCAGGAAAAGGATGAGGCACAAGCAAACAGCAATTTAACAACTTCAGCAAATTTTGCACTTTAGTTGTTACTAAGGAAAGTCAAATCATCTATTTACTAATTATGATGAACTGCAGCAGAATCATCAAGTGAAAAGTCAATTAGATGTATTGAATCTGATTAGTCTGCTAAACATTCATATAAGAAGTGTTTGTGACCATGATGCAGTGGTGGTTTGAGCGATTGTATAGTCCAAAACCAGAAATGTGCAGCATCTATAAGTATAAAAGCATCAAGGCACATCCAAATCCAAATTATGTGCAACATGCTGTCTACTAAGATGCTTTTATCTTGTCAGCATATATATTCACCAACTATGATATTAATTTATTATTGTTACATTTTTTAACTAACAAACGTATTTCTAAAGCTCATTTCAATTTGTTCTTGAACATTTTCAAATAATCTGAAATGAATTACACTACCATTCAAAAGTCTCTTATGCTCACTAAGGCTACAATTATTTGATCAA
This sequence comes from Sinocyclocheilus anshuiensis, assembly GCF_001515605.1. Lineage (NCBI taxonomy): Eukaryota > Metazoa > Chordata > Actinopteri > Cypriniformes > Cyprinidae > Sinocyclocheilus > Sinocyclocheilus anshuiensis. Next base: position 1,316,793 of record NW_015542347.1, read on the forward strand.
CAATAGAGTAAACAGAATATTGTGAAATATTATTACAATTTAAAATAACTGTTCTATTTTAATATATTATAAAATGTAATTTTGCAGCCATTAATCCAGTCTTCAGTGTCACATGATTCTTCAGAAATCATTCTAATAATATGCTGATTTGGTGCTCAAGAAACATTTTTTGTTGTTGTGCTGCTTAATATTTTTTAAAAAATATTTTTTTTTCAGGATTCTTTAATGAATAGAAAGTCTTTGTCACTTCTGATCAATTTAATTTGTCCTTGCTATTTAAGATTATTTATTTCTTTTAAAAATCTTACTGCCCCCAAACTTTTGAACGGTAGTGTACTTTCATATAAAAACATTGTTCACTATGATGCAGCAGCCTTCAGTTTCAGACACAGCTGTACGATCACAGAATAAGGTCATTAAATAGATTAAATAAGCAGGAGAGGTTTATGCAAAAAAAAAAAAATATAGTCACTGATGTATGGTCGAGTGCTAGCCAAAGTAGCATAGTGGGAATGAGAGCCAAGGAAAGCCAGAGAAGGAGCTGCAAGAGACGAGAAAAAGAGAAAAATACAGAGCGAGAACAAAGAAAAAGATGGAAAAAGACTGGATGACATTTTACATAGGTTTGCCTATTAATACTATGACATATAAGAAAGTTAAACCATAAACAAAAGTATCAAATGGAAAAGTAAACCCAGCTAGTGTCTGTGCTAAGCAACAGAAAGCAGATAAAAAAAACACATATTTGTTAGGTTTTTTTTTTTAGTTGACTGTACAGGTTTTAGGATTACAAACTGAACTAAAGCTATATGCAAAGAACTGGATTAATACATATGACTACATCTGAATACATTGAATAAATAGCTTTTATGAATGTAAATAGTATTTATAACATAAATTTATATATTTATTTATGGAATGGGCAAGATTGTTAGAACAAGTTTTATGCTCAAACATTTGATTGGATTCTGGGTTACCTTTGCCTGCATTCCTAGGAGGCAGAGGTGGGGCATCTGAGACTGGAAAGGACGGACAGTCGGTAGAAACACTGTACATCTGATTGGAGAGTGCAGTATATGACAGGCGCTGTTTATCACGCTGGCCAGTGAAACTAGGCAGAGAGAGCTTGTCATGAGGAGACAGACTGTATGAGTGACAGAAACTCTGCGGCCGGGGAGAACGATCTTTCTTAATGGGACTGGGCTGGGAATGAAAAACAATGAGAAAATCATTCAGTCTGTGAGTCCAGAAAGGTTGGTTATTATAAGAGAGGTTCAAGGGAGACTGTGTTACTTTGTCATCCAGATCATCGTCACTCTCATCAAGCTCCTCCAATCTGAGATTCCATTCATATTCCACATGGACTTTAAGATTAAATTTTCCTGCAGCGGCTTGTACCAGCTAAAATACACACATACACAAATATGAGTCAGATCTTCAAAAACAACCACATCTTAACACCCTGGGGCCACATCTTTGCTGCCCCCTATTGTTCTTATATCATGATGGACATGTATTCAGAGTCGTTAAAGAGTTTCCAAAGGAAGGATTGAATCATCTGACCCACAAGTTACTCACCGCTTTCTCACACTGGATGATCTTCATCCACCTGGCCACATCCAGAGCTGTTTCTCCATTCTGATTGGCTGAAACATAAGGACACACGTTAACCAGAAATGATACATAATGTTTACCATGAAACAACATGGTGGTTAAGCGTTGGTATATATAGAGTATATGTAAGCAAGGATTCTGGCTGATATGATAAGCTGACAATTATTATATTTTTATGTTACTGTCAATAACACATAGATGGCCAATATTAACATTTTAGACTATTTTGTCTAAATAACACTAAAAATCTGAAATAAAAAAATATATTTAAAAAATATTGAATGCCACAAGTGCATTTAAGCATCACAACATTATAAATTATAGTATGAAAAATTAATAAACATTTTTTAAAAATCTAAATAATTAATAATAAAAAATACTAGGGATGTAACGATTCACTCAACTCACGATTCGATTCG
>NW_015542347.1:1318908-1335813 GCF_001515605.1 Sinocyclocheilus anshuiensis
CTCTCTGCCAGCAGGTGGCGCTTAAAGCGTTTCCTTGGTTACTGCTGTAAACAAAGCAGCGCTCAACTTATGAACAGTACTTTAATATGCATTATACAGTGGCAAGATGAAAAGAAAAAATACCACGTAAACTTTTCTAAAGACAGGGCTTCTGCTTGTCCACTCGCCTTTTGAGGAATGACCACAGGTTCTCTATGAGATTGAGGTCCGGGGAATTGCCTGGCCACGGATCCAAAATTTCAATGTAATAATCTTCGAGCCACTTCTTTATCACTCTTGCTTTGTGACATGGTGCTCCATCATGCTGAAAAAAGCACAGATTTGTGTCAGAATCAAAAAACAGTGAAATTAGTTTATTTTTTTGTGAAAATTTTTTTTGGCCAATTAAGCTTTTAGCAATTGTTTAAAATGCATCTGATCACTCTAAACAATAATGAACACCACAACATCTTAAGCAGTAAACTTTTCAAAACACAAAATTTGTTACTGCCAAAACTTTTGGCCACGACTCTGTGTGTGTGTGTGTATATATATATATATATATATATATATAGTGCTTTCATAATTATTACACAAGTTGATATTCTGATCATATTTATTTTCCAAGTACATTTTACCAATTCCAAACTACATCAATCTTAATAACTACTATAGATTTAACCTTTAATCATTTATAAATTACATATAATTGTCCATGAAGGACGGAAGTGAAAAACGCCTTATATTCAGGTGTGCATAATTATTAAGCAGGTTTTCTTTTACAGATACAATGAGCCAAAAAAAAAGAGATTTAACTCAGACTGAAAAGTCAAAAATTATTAAATGCCCATGAGAAGGATGCAATACATATAATAATGCAATACTAATAATTGCAAAGTTAAGGCATGACCACTGGACAGCGAAATGCTCATCGCTTTGAAATTGGTAAAATGTGCTTGGAAAAAAAAATATGATCAGAATATCAATCAGAATTGATTGATATTCTGAATCAGAATATCAGCACTGTATAATCAATTATAGTATATAAGAATAGTATATGGTCAAATTTATATATGCGTGTGTGTGTACATATATGTAATGATATATTGTGAATGCTTATAAGTACATGTATTTATATAATTAAGCATAGTATTAAAACATAAGTATATTTGGTGAAAGGTAAAGAAGTAAATCGGGTAAAACCACACATGCATGTGTAACTCACTGATATCAGTAGCTGGTTTGCCTCTCAGCAGTAATTTGAGGCATTCGTGTTTCTCATACAGGCAACAGTAGTGCAGGGCTGTGTTTCCCCTCTCCGTCTGTTTATCCAGATTCCCACTGGAGACAGAGACATACGGAATCAAATTTTCCTTGATCTTCTGACATATAAGAGTTTATTGTACTATTAAAGACACGTATTGAAACCAACCTGCAGCAATTTTGGCACAAAACTATGTGTTATGTGGTACTGCTAACATGTTAACAAAATCATCATCGCCAAAGTGCTTTTTAATGCAATTCAAATCTGTAATTGAGGCTGACATTAACAAGATTTTCACTCTTAATAAGCCACTTCACACTTCTGAATTTGGGTCAGCAGTGACTAAACAGCACACATGGAGAGAGCAAGTGAATGACCCAGTTCTGTTTACCTAGTGAGAATCACAGCAAAGGAAAAAAACAGGCTACACATCTAAACCAGTATATCCCTGCTCTCCGAGAACAAATTCATATATTTCTCTGACCCAGTTTGAAGTTCATCTTGAACATTTTCTGTAGTGATCACTGCAACACTGTAGGATTCAGGGTCAAAGTTCTGAAAGGATAATGTTATTTTCCACATTTGAACACAAAATATTTTTGCCCAGTATCAGTGTTCATTTGATTCTGCATAGGGATTCTTAATCGGTGTATCAAACATACAGTGGTGTGAAAAAGTGTTGGCCCCCTTCCTGATTTCTTATTTTTTTGCATGTTTGTCACACTTTAATGTGATTGCGAACAGGTGTGGCAGTAATCAGGCCTGGGTGTGGCTAGAGAAATTGAACTCAGGTGTGATAAACCACAGTTTTAACAGGGGGGCAAACACTTCTTCACACAGGGCCAAGTAGTTTTGGATTTTGTTTTCCCTTAATAATAAAAACCTTCATTTAAAAACTGCATGTTGTGTTTACTTGTTATCTTTGACTAATATTTAAATTTTGTTTGATGATCTGAAACATTAAAGTGTGACATGCAAAAAAAAAAAAAAATCAGGAAGGGGGCCAACACTTTTTCACACCACTGTATTTCTGTGTGTTGTCAATGAATATGTGACTGTTCACCTATAAATACATACATAAAGATTACTTTTGATATTATGTGTCAGGATAGTGCATTACTGCAGTGAAGTTGAAAGGAGCATCTGTGTTCTTAATTGCTTCAATACCATAAAACACATTAATGCCCATAATGCAACTGCTAGTTGTGTTAGTAGACTGTCAGCTGCCAAATGAAATAAAAAGGAATTTGCAACAATTTTGGAAAGACAATGAGAAAACATTCTAAATGTTTAGCAAATATTAAAGACACAACTGGTGGACATGAGTGTGGAGAAAACAGAAGATTCATTGTGAAATTTACAAAGACATGTATAGAGAAATTTTTTTTTCCTTCCACATACAGTACATAACAGTTCAAAGGGTTTGAGGTCAGTAAAAATGTTTTTGAAATAAAGAAATTAATAAATTTTATTCAGCGAGAATGCATCAAAATCAAGTGACACTGACTAAATAAATAAATAATGTTATTTTGAACATTCCATTTATTGAAGAATCCTGAAAAAAGTATCACAGTTTCCGTAAAAATATTAAGCAGCATAATGGTTTTCAACATCAATAATAATAAATGTTTCTTGACCACCAAATCAGCTAATTAGGTTCATGTGACACTGTAATGGCGGCTAAAAATACAGCTTTGTCATCAGGGATGAATTAGAATAGACTAAGCAATATTGATTTGAATATTTCTTAGATTTATTATTACTATTTTTACTTTATTTTTTTATCAAATAAATGTACAGTAGTCTTGGTTAGCATACATTTTACTGACCCCAAACTTTTGAAGTAGTATATGAATATAATATAATATATTCATATAAATATTAATATCATATAATCATAATAATCACCCTTACAACTAAACAGAAATTGAGAAAACATTGTCTCACCTAATACTAAATTTATCACAGTAGAAATGTTGCCATGGAAAGAACTCGGAGCATGATATCTTTCAAATGTAATCACGGAGGAAGTGAGAATTGAGGAATGGAAAAACTGGAGTGGAGTTAAAGCAGAGTGAGCCATGTTGTCCAAAAAATGAAAATAAAACAATCCCAGCTGTCTAGGTTGGATTTGCTTCCCTTATGCTGTCATATTTCTTTTGAGTCAACCTTTAATGCAAACCTGGATTAGTTTCAGTGTTCCAGTTCTCAGGGAAATCGAATTATGATTATTTACTAGGATGTGAGCCAAGAGTAGTCCTGGCTCAGGCATGACCTGATCTTCTAATACTGTTATGTAACTTTAATCCACACAGCAGAGAGCAAATTGAGCTAAAGTTGAACTTAAATTACACTATTATCTGCATAATAATCCTTTCAAGAGTTCTGGTGCTCGTACACCTGCCATCCTAAGAAAAAAACACATTAAAAACTCATCCCGTTTAATCATTAAGCTCTTAAAGATAATGGTGATGGAACGTAACAAGAGGTGGCTGCCTAAAACGAATCCAAAATACTGAAAATTGATAATAAAAACATGGCCAGGAGTGTGTCCTCCCAGTTTTTGTGGTTATAAGCGGATGTTCCATACCTGTTCTGGACAAGGAAGTCGACCAGGTGCAGTGAGGTGTGGTCAGCTGTCTTCACGGCGTAGTGCAATGCAGTCTCTCCTCCTTCCTATAACACAGAAGCACACATTTAAAAAAAACATTTGTTAACCCATTTACTCTCGTAATAACCGTCTCTTGACTTATTATGAAGGATAACAAATAAAATAATGAAGACAATCTATTATTTCAATTCAATTCAAGTTTATTTGTATAGCGCTTTTTACGATACAAATCGTTGCAAAGCAATTTTACAGAAAATTAAGTTTCTACAATATTTAGTGGTAGCTTATCAGTGGTGACTGTCAGTTCATGTACATATGGCAGAAATGTACGGAAAAATCAATTAGGAAAGACGTAATCAAACAGACGATGAACACTATTAACAGCAATTATTATATGATGCAATCAAACTTATAGCAAAATGTGGAAGTTCTGTATGTTGTTTCAGGGTTGGCATCATCTGAGGTCCTATGAGGGGTTCTAATTCACTAATTCTGTGTACTAATTCAATTGTTTTTTTTTTTATTACTTATTTCAACTTATATCAACTTTTAATTTTTAAATTGCATTAAAAAGAGAAAGAAAAAATCTGTTTATTAAATAAACACATTTTTTTTTTCTTATTATTATTTTTTAGCAGCCCTCCTTAAACATATTTATACATAAAGACCACAAAAATATTTATATAAAATATAGCAGGACATAGCTTTTTAATAATAATAATAATAATAATAATAATAATAATAATAATAATAAATGTTTTTGAGTGGCAAACTGGCATATCAGATTGATTTCTGAAGGATTATGTGACAATAAAGACATGCAATAAAATAAAAAAGTTATGTGAAAATGTTATCATATTTTACAATTTTACTTTATTTTTGATCAAATAAAATAAATGCAGTGATTATTTTTTAAATCTTACTGACTACTGAATAGTAATGTAAAATAGCAACATCAATTGTGTTATGTAATGTTGATGAAGATCCACTAAAATATCTGGCTAATAGTGTCTCTGACATGGCCATGGTCACTGCTTGATGTTTGAGGATTCAACAAAAGATAAACCAAAGTCAGCTCATGCTCGGGCCAGAGGCTACATCATAAAAAGTGAAAGAGATCATTTGAGATGTTTTAGCGACTGCACCCACTCAGAAGCAGCTGTTTATCTCTGAGACGGTGGCAGCATTACCAAAGTCATTAGAACGAAAAGTCTCTCAGTGCGGAAAACTGGGAGAAGTTCAAGGCAGAGGATTCAAGTCACGTTCAGCATGTCTGCTTTCTGATATTCACCAGACCTCAAAATCTGTGCTCAAAGACTCTGATGTGCATGGGTCACTCATCCATCATGTCATGTGATAGTTAGGGTGTATACACTCTGTACCTGTGGACTTACTATCTCCTCCTAGAATGCGCAGTATGTTTGCTTTCAGGGACCACTTAATTTTTTTTAATGCAAAATGAAATGGTGAATGAAAAAGTGAGCCTATTTTCCCACTGTCCTAGTTACTACACCTACATGCTGTCACTCACCTGTCCTCCTTCAGGTAATGGTTCCATAAGCTCTACCCCCTCAGCATACACCTGGATGAGAGCTAGTAGGTCATGTGACCTGACGGCTTCAAATAGCTCACTCATCTTGGCTGCTGCTGAGCTGCAGGTTTTTCTTGCAAACTTATGATCTACATACTTAGCATTGATAAACTCCTTACGAACAGTCCTAAGATCGAATTAAAAGACAGGGATTTCAAATTAATATCCAAAACATTAGAAAATGTGAAAACTAAAATATAATATAATATAACACTGGAAAACTAAAATATAATATGATAATTCACTTTTACATTTGCCATGCATACTTACATGCCACTAGCAGGAGTGGGTTTAGGAGAGGGGCAAGGAAGATTTCCCTCCATTATTTCATTAAAACTACTGTTTCCCACATTCTTGGCCAGCTGAAAGCAAAGAACAGAATAAAACAAAATAAATTATGCATAAATTATAATATATCTAATACTTAAAAATATGATTAAATAAATTAATAATCATGAAATATGTAGACAGCCATGGTTCCAATGAACTGACCCCAAATTTTCTATATGAAATATGTTTTTATTGCTATACTAAAGTGTTGGGCAAAGGTCTATTTTTTGTGTTGCATTCTAAGCTTGGCCTGTAATAACATGCATACTAGAAATGGTAAGTAACACTACGGAGAGAGAGGCGTGTCCTGAGAGTCACATAGAATATAGATTTACATGGCAGAGGTAGAGCTGCATCTTCCACCAAATAATTATAAATCAAACTATCTGTACCATATTGAATTGCATAGCATCAGATTGTTTTCCATTGCATCATGTTGCATTGATTCGCATTGTGTTGAATCGAATCGAAATCGGATCGCACCGCATCGGTAGCTGCTTCATATGTATCTTTAATGTATCGTATCTTTGGCTATGCATTGAGATTCACATCGCATCAGCCTCAGTTATGGAGATGCACATCCCTAATGCTTGCATAGATATCATATTGATGCATTTACACTTGGCTATGATGCTTCTTGCATGGCAAAACCATTAAACCATTGAAATAAAAAGAATGTTATTAATACTTATATACTATAATAGCTTTTTTAAAGAAGATTTTGAATGAACATTTTTTTAGTCACATTTAGTAATTAAGTAATCTGTGTTATTATTTTTTTTTTTTTCAGTGCTAGAGTTTATTTTCCAGTTAGTAATGTATGGCTTTAAATTAAATTTGCCAAGCCAACTTTTCTAATTTTCATTTAGCTACGTTTTTTCATCTAATATTTATATTTTATTTTAGCTTAATTTCAATTCACAAAAATGTTTTAGTTAATGATAATAAAAGGATATTCATAAGAGTCTTGCACATACAAATTTTACTTGATAACATTTTAATGTAGTAAGGACAATGAAGCATACGGCGGAACTTTAGCTTTGGTTAAATTTAATTTGGCTACATTTATTATTTTGTCACATAAATTAATTTGTGATCAAACAATAATTGGCATACCCTCTGCAGTACTGACACACAAACCCTATGGATCCCCAGTCAAGACCCATGCTATACTGTGTTTAAAAAGAAAATGTTTGCACTATTGAACACACCAAGAGTTCAGAGGTTCCCAGTTTGTCTAGCTCCATAGACTGGATGCGTGAGATGTGGACACCCATCTCCCGGTGAATGCCTGAGCATTCGATGCAAGTCAGGATTCCAAGGTTAGTCGACAACCATTTGGGATCTGAAAACATAAAAAAAAAAAACATGAAAAAACAAGGAAACAAGGAAAAGCAACAAACACATTTTTACCACAAGGGGTCCTCGTTGGACTCATAATTTGAATGTTCTACAAGATGGAATGGTAAATACTGAATGGAGTTTAATTTAGAGTGCCATGTTATAGGTGTTTGAATGAGAATATGACATGAACTGTCTGTGCGTTAGCGTTGGCGGCAAGTGTGTTTGTGGCTCCATGAGTGCCAGTGACGTCCCCTGAGCAGAACCAGTGACAGGGCGTCAAAGATAAGAGGACACACACACAGCAGCTAAATATAGATCAGGTCTTCTCCAGCAGCTTTCTCTGCACGATCAGTAAATACCAGATGTACTTGTAGATTATTTCTTCTCTTCCAGACACAATCAGTCAGCATCAAATACATTCATTCATCTGTCTTAAGCGTTTCATTAAAGCAACCTGTTTTCAAACAGACTTGCTCGTGCAAGGAGTCATGCACCTTGACACAGATTAGAATGTTTAGCTCTCAGCTGAGGAGCTGAATAACAGCTCAACACAGCTCAATACGCCTCTTACACAGTCATCACCTAAAGCTTCCTAAACTTCATTTATAAGCCCATGAATCAATGAGTCAGTTCACAAGAATGGTTCATTTTAAAAAAGGAATATGATGCAACTATGATGCATACTCATCCCACATAGTCTATGCCAGAGGTCCCCAACCACCGGGTCGCGACCCACTACCGGGCCGTGGAAGAATTGCAACCGGGTCGCAAGAACGTTCTGGGGAAAATGTGTATAGATATGACACTCTGTTATTTATTTATGTTAATGGTTGTTCTAATTATTCTGTATTTTCATTGTATGCGATTGATATGGAGTAGAAATTTGACAATTTCATGTTAAGAATGTACGGATGAGACCCTACCGTTCGGCACGCACGTGATTAGCAGATTAATTTGCCAATTTACAAGTACAAGCAATTTTAAACCACAAGAAGAAGAAACGAAAGAGAGCTCAATTCGTTACTCGCGCGCTGTTCTCGCACACAATCAAGGCGCACACAAGCACAGACGTGTTTCAGACAACGCGGAAATAACCGAGTTGCGTATACACATAAAATTAGCCTATGTCAAAAACCCTTCACGGCATTGTCATTCTCTGTGCTTTAAATATTTGTTTTTCTTGCTTATCCGAAAAAATAGTCCGATCTGACTCAAAAAAAAAAACCACAATATAATGCGTTGAACCACTAATGTTATTATAATACTATATAATAGCCTAATATATATATAAACCACCCAGTACATCTTAGCAACCACACAGCAATGTAGCAATACACTAACAATCTCCCAGCACAGTTGTTGTACAACAACATAATCCAACTTGCATGTACTCTATTCAGACTAGTGCATCTCATACATAATGAAATTAAATGAAAGGACCGTTCACACCAATGACGATAGCTATATTAGTGTCCACACCAACGTTAACATTTTTGTTTATTAATGTTATTGTTATAGTTGTGATGTGACTTAGAATTAGAACAATAAGAACTTAATAGTTATTGATAGTTATTTCCCTGGAACGGGCCTTTATTCTCACACGACTGGTCATCTAACAGTAAAGCATCAAAAATATTTCCGCTTGTAAACCTGACTAGTAAAACTGTACCATACAGCTGGTAAAACTGTAATAACAAATTAAAACAAGTAAAAAGGTCCCAGGGGCCTTTCCTGGGCCACATCTCTATCCTCTCGCAGAGAGAGAAAACAATTAATGTGAAAGAGGCTGATCAAATAATCCCTGGAGCAACAGCCGCCCTCTCAGAACTTTCAGCACAGCTTGCATGAGCCAATTACATAAGAGAGTGATGTAACAGCGCTCATCTGTCCTGACTGCCTGATCCTCACACTCACACTGTTGCTGCTGCTTCATCAAGAGAGAGACTGATTTCACTGGTAATGGAGTGAGAGAAGCAGAAATAGGGATTCAAAAAACAGAGGACAGATTGAGTGGAGAAGAGACCTGAGAGGAGAGAGAGTCAAATGCGGCAGAGTAACCTTACCAGACAGACAATTTTATTGTTATTTTCTTTTTAGACAGACAGGTAGACAGATATGCACCTGGAGCCCCACAATCACAGCACACTTCATTTCCGGGCATGCGCAGCACATCATCTATTATGGCTTTAGTGAGATCTTCCAGCCCATCACCTCCTCCACCCTGCTCTCCTCTGAAGGCCATGTTAAGCGCCTCCTCCTTGCTGTTAGTTAACACTGAGATCCATCTGTAGAGGCAGAAACACATTAACAGGACAACACAAGAAACACTCTCCTTCTTTTTTATTTAGAGTTTTATGTATTAGGAAAGTGAATAATCTTTTAAAATTTTAATTGCATGATAACTGTACACAGTTGCTACTGTAAACCCTCTAAACTTAAATTGCTGCTTCTGATTGGTCCATTGTTTTAAAACTGACACTGAAGTGCTGCATAACAAAAGATGGACTATTTATAAATTGACAAGCTGTCTTAAAACACTCTGCTATGTAATGCTGAAATACCAATGCCATAGCCAGCTGGTGTATTACCTTAAAAAACAACAGCTAAATGCTAAAGCAACATTTAAGCCCTTGTTGCAGACCCTCTTATTAATTTTTCTGCTTTTGTCTCTGCCATTGTTTCCTAAATAAGATTTTTTTAAAAATTGACCGATTCACTGAGCTCAAAAGCATGCCATGCCTCCTTCTTAGCTAGATGATGAGATCGGCTTTTGGCTTTTAAAAGAGACTCCAGTCAAAGTCGAGGTGAAAGGACTGCAGGACTGATGTATAAAGGGGTTATAGGGCCTCATTCTGATCAGCCTCTGTGCTTTTAAGAGCCCTTTATAATGGCTGTAAAATGGCTCAGTCAGGGAGTTCTCTGATGGACAGCAGGGAGCTCACAGCAGTGTAGGTAAGAAGCAAAGCCAGTAGTTAAAAATACTTAGACATGCTATAAGATGGTAGATGCTTTTTTTGTGAGAATGTTTGTGTCTAAAGGAGTCTGGGAAATGTCATTGTGGTGTTAGTGACCTCAATGAGTAAGTGCCAACTTAAAACAATTGAACACCACGTCACAGACTTCTCACCACACGGACACGCAAAAACCATCAAGCAAACGCTTTAGATGAGAGTTCAAATCTCAAACTCTTTTTACGATATTAGTTTGCCATAAAAATAGTACAATCTAGTCACAGAGAAGCAAAGTTGTCTTCACCGCTAGGCAGATTGCTGTAATTGATCATAAGGATATCCCATAATCAGCATATAAATAATTCTTAGTGATCACTCCATTTACAGAGAAGTTATATTACAAGTTTGTGACTTACAGATGCAAAGTGGTAAAAAAAAACAAAAAACATAAGTCTTACATCATAAATTCCTGCTCATCTTCGGCCTGGAAGTGATATGTGCGGTTATCTGAAACATATGACAAATAAAATATGAGCCATCTGCATAAACATTAAGTGATTTCCACTAATTAACCACCAGAAGATAGTATTAAAATCATAAATCACATTAATGGTGCAATAAGACAATTATTTAAAATTAAGTTTGACAAATTTCTTCCAAGGTTCAGTATGGTAAAGTAAACAAACATATTACACTAAGCTACTAAATCACTCATGTGGTTTCCCACAAAAGAAATTCTCCCTGTTGGTGTCTGTTGACTCACGGGAAATGAGATCGAAGCACTTCCTGTCCTCAGTGCTGGGCTTGACCTGACATGTGAGCAGGTTGAGTTTGACAGGCTGCCTGTTTGACTGAAACGAAATGTGACAACAGGAGAAATGCTTGACTACTTCATATTCCTGCTATAACATCCCAAACAGTGTTGAAAAGGTTTTAACTAGAGCTTTCAAGTGATTTAAAATTTCTAATGAAGCTAATTCAAAGATTATATATCATTGTGTTAGACAATCATCTATTACTAGCCTACAGCCCACATTCTTTTTTTGTTTTTTTTGTCAGTCTGCCTGTGGTACTTTCAGAACAGAAAGTACTCTTGCACACCATCTGCGCTATATTTTTCTGGTTTATGTACACACTAGACAGCTATCTTTGTTTGAGTCTAATTTTTTTCAGCATCTCATACTGCATTTACCTGTAGTAGCAAATGGGTCAGAGTGCATTCGTTGCATTACTAAATGAGTAGAGCTTTTAAAACAATAAAACACATTTTTAAACACTAAATTAACATTCCTTATTTTTTACAAAGAAACAATCTTCACAAAACACTTGGTAGTAGCTTGCGAAGTTTGAGATTTGACTGTAAGAAACCTGATATAGGCTCAATCGCACAGTGATGTGGATACAAGGCAGGCTAATGACTGAACAAAGGGTGTTAAGAAATGCAACACATATGTTTGTTACATAACACTGGTCCAGATTGTTATGCATATGGTTTGACTTGACAATGAAATGTGAGAGAGGTTATCAAGAGGGAAAGTGACATCATGGGGGAAAAGATGAAAATTGATGACATGATGTAGAGGGTGAGGGTGAGGACAAGACCTGACACTGAGACAGAAAGAAATGCTAACAATGCTGACTGGTAGTGTTCAGTTAAACTAAAAATGTGGTCACATTTTACATTGCTCAGCAAAATTTTGTGGGTGAAATCTAGTCATTTTGTTTTGTTGATTTGCCACGTTGACCATAAGAAAGCTGCTTGGTTTGAAAGTGACTTCTGTGTGAGCTGTGCTTCATGCATCGCTGAACTATTGGCAATAGACTTTTAGCCTGCAAAATTTTGCTTATTAATGTGACTGACTGGTACTGATGTTTAGGAGTGAGTGTGTTTAGGAGTGTGGTAAGAAGCTAAACAGGCCACAACTGTTATAAAGTGAATGGCTTCCGCATATAACAGTCAGCATAGGTGAGAGAAAAGTGTTTATTACGTTTGAAATATGGATATTTTTCTTACAAAAATGCATTGATTCGCTACAGGAGGCCTTTATTCATGCCCCGGAGCCATATGAGGCATGCTTTATTATGGATGCGCGCACTTTATTTAACGGGTTTTGGACTGTTAAACAGAAACACCCGCCTACTGCAATGATAACGCTTGGAATAGCCAGGCCAATTCTTAATATAACTCCGATTGGATTCATCTCAAAGAAGAATGTCATATACACCTAGGATGCCTCGAGGGTGAGTAAAACTTTTCATATTTGCGTGAACTAACCCTTTAAAGCTAGCGTAGGCAGTTTCTGCTTTTACAACATATTTCAACAGGTAAAAGTAGACTTCTTCATTAAAAGGTCCAACATATTAGAAACACTTTCAACTTGAAGTTTAGCATACCTGTCAAGATTAACTCTGCAAGTTTGTTGTATAGATTGAAACCCAAACATTTCATCAAATTCTTCAATCTTGTAAAAACTAGAGCCCGACCGATATGGGTTTTTTGGGGCCGATACCGATATTAGGGAGTAGGGCTGTGCGATTTGGGGGAAAATATCAAATTGCGATTTCTTTTTACATATATTGCGATTTGATTTGCGATTTTAAATTTGCAAAGTCAAGCTTCAGCTCAATATTGTCAATAATGTGCAGCACAGTATGGGTATCATTACCCTGCTGAAAAAAACAATAGAAACCATCACAGAAATTCTTATAGTGCGCGTGCGTCAAGCCTCATCCATACTGCCAGATGCGCTGGTGGAGACTTGCGGTACAGAGCCGGGTGCGAGTATAAACGAGCATTACGAGGCAGGCTGCGTGATTGCGGCAAGCATGAACGGCTCGTCCGTGACGCGGGATTCGCGCGTCGTGGGGCAGAGAGGAGCGAGTATGAGAAGCATTCACAGACACAGGCTGTGTGTGCGCTCGTCTGAATTGGGAATAGCGCTAGAGCAGTGCTGATTGGGGAGAACGGAGGTGCGCTCACTCTTAAGATTGTAAGTAAGATTGCAACTCAAGGCTGGCAGTCATGCATATGCTCTGGAACAGAGTAATATCGTGTCCACATCGCAGGCTTTGCGATTAGGAAATCGCAACGTCTCAAATCGCGATTTCGATTCGATTTCGATTAATCGCACAGCCCTATTAGGGAGTAAAAAAAAGGCCTTTGTGTATATTATAGTACAGTACCAGTCAAAAGTTTGGACACTTTCCCATTCGTGTGTCCACACATTTGACTGGTACTATATACAGAATACAGTATATACATAAACAGAATATATATACATAAACACATTTTTTGCAATGATCACTCAAATGTGGTGATCAAACAATTATAATGACATGACAGAGATACGTAATGGACGCAGGGCATTTAACAATAAACTTTATTATCCGAAATGAGTCTGACATCAGTGCACTGAACAGTAAAGTTGACGTTTATTCAACTTTAATTCAATTCAATTTCATTCAACTTTATTCCGTTAAAGTTTATTTCACTTCGAAACATTCCTTCACGGATTTGCGCTACTGTCTTCACACACAGACGAAACTTACTAGAGAAGTGTGGTATTTCACGTGAAGTCCACTTCACAGGGTCGAATAAGACTACGCTTGAATGCTGCTGCCTGAACAAGTCCTTACTGAAGTGAAAGAGTTGACTGGTGTCACTATCTCGCGAACGCGCCGGCGGATCTCCACCAAATTCGGGGGATCCCTTCAGCTCGAGGAGCCCTCTCGAACGCCACCCTCTGTGTGTCGGTAGCCCCCCGGGATCGCTTGATCGGTCAGCGCCAGACCGCAAATTTAACCACCCGTAACTCCCGAACCCCCGGGGGCTATCGACGCGGGGGTGGTCTCATTCAAAAGTGGGCCTCTAGACGTACACTCGATTCGCGTTCGAGAGGGTTCCTCGAGCTGAAGGGATCCCCCAAATTTGGTGCGGATTTGCCGCGCTGTTACGGAGATATGGCCGTTCAAAGTTTCAATGGTTTTCCATAGACTTAAGCTTCAAAAGCGTATCATCCAGGTCGCCAGTAGCAAACAATGGAGCGCGCTCTGCTGGACAAACTAAGTAATTACACAATTTCAAGTATTTTATCTGCGTTATATGTTCTGTAAAAAATGTTTCATATCGGTGGCATATTCGCCGATACCGATATATCGGCAACAGGCTCATATCGGCCGATAATATCGGCAAAACGATATATCGGTCGGGCTCTAGTAAAAACACTGGCAATGTTTACCCATGTTTTACCCCATTGTCTGTCTCTGTGTATTTTGGCAATCTTTGAATTTTGGCTTGTACTTCTGTAATGGAATCTGATTTTTTTCCACACCAGCTAAACTAAATGGACTGAATTCAATGATTTATCCTCCTGGACCTTAAGATGGAATATATATCAAATTACAAATTATATACAATTTAATATTAATTATTGATTGCTATCAGGATGTGAAAAGACTTTCAACCAGTATAACAAAAAATGCTTCTGGAAAAAAAAAACTGTAGAATTGTCTAGGGTAGCTACCCTAGCTTTAAAGAGGGACACAGTGGGATGGCTAGGTTGTTAGGGAGACATTCAGCCAAAGTTCAGAAAGCTGATGAAGTCTTTTCCCTGTAAATGTCAGACCTCTGTTTTATTAGGCTGATTATAGGATGACATGGTTTATAGTGAACCAAGTAAATCACATGAGTGTGTCCGAGTTACTCACAGTGGCATGAGAGATGGTGAGACTTCCTCCTTTAACTGAACACTTCCTCCTCTGCCACACCTTCCTCAACCTATAACACAACAATTTTATACTGCATAACACCACTCATAGCAGAGAGCAAGAACTCAGATTGATTAGAAATCCCATCTAATTGGGGTGTGTGTGTGTGTGTGTGTGTGTGTGTACCCATCACTCTTCTTCAGCAGATAGCCTTTCTTCTCACTGCCAAACTCTTTGTTTCCCTGCAACTGGTGCATACTGTAGCCACCCTGTTTGCTCTGAGAGTCCTGCTCAAATACACATACATATGGTGCTTTAAATAGCTATATGCAGTCACTAATCCAAACAAATACTGTATACACAGCATTTTCATAAAATACATGAAGATTTTTCAATATTTCTCAACAGATTTGTAACCTTTTAAACATCAGCTTTATCTGACAGTCACTTATTTATTGTGCACACACACAATGATCTCCATCACATACACACGTCATGCTGTACATGCTAAACACTTACTCTTCTAGACTTCAATCCACACAGGAAGCGGGTGAAAGACACATAAGAGAGGGTGTGAAAAGCATTGCAAATGTAGGCTGTATGTGTTGGTTTTGTTAAAACATTTAAATGCACTACAGCATACTACACTATGATTTGTACTAACTTACAAACTTGTCTCCCACCATGTTACCGTATTTAAATGCAAGTTTGCTGATGACAATGTGTTAGCACTTGGCGCATAAAACAAACATTCATTGACTAACTACTTATTAATTGTCATTTATTTTCCTTATTAAACATGACAGAGTCAACATCTTTTCTCTGAGCAACCAGTGGGGCACAACACTGGTTACCAGCAAGCCCGATTTCATACTGGCTACCAGCATGGTACAGCACTGGGCACTCCCTCTCACACTCTCCCCTGTACAGGTCGAGCATTAGGGAGGTTTTATGCATTAGATCCACAGATGTACAGCAAAATTAAACTTATCAGGTTTCTTTCTGCATGATGTCATGCCATTAAAGAATTAACTAAAATTCTACATATGTACAGAATTTTAAATACTGAATATATTTACATTTACATAGGGTAAATATGTAAATGTAATGAATTTTGTAATAATTTAATCCCAAACAAGTCACTTGATTGGCTTTTACAAACTAGTTTTGGGCAATTAAGAATTTGCATTGGTCCGAAGACTGAGCCCTGAGGCACACCACATTCTACACCTACCTCCTTTTGTTCCAGCTGTAGAGAGGATTTAATAAGATCCCGTAGTGCGGTGAGCTGCTTTTTCTCTTCATCTTGTGTTTGTTTTATCTACATCACACAAAACGCAAAAATAACTTGTTACACAGGTGTACACACAGAGTATTAGGGGTGCAGGACATAAACTCGACATTGTAATGTACTGCAAAATTTCACTTTGCAATACGGTTTTGATATTCTCATGCGAAGAATTAATATTTGTGGTTGCAT
The DNA here is from genome assembly GCF_001515605.1 of Sinocyclocheilus anshuiensis. NCBI lineage: Eukaryota > Metazoa > Chordata > Actinopteri > Cypriniformes > Cyprinidae > Sinocyclocheilus > Sinocyclocheilus anshuiensis. Next base: position 1,335,166 of record NW_015542347.1, read on the forward strand.
TTTTTACTTTCATATTTTGAGACTGGATCACATGAATGATTGTCCAAGTCCAAGTCCAGCAAGGTAAAACATGCATTAGTCAATGCACAATTATTTTTAGTTGACTAAAGATCTTAGGAAAGAATATAATGGAGCACAACACAGAAGTGTAATGCAGCTCTAAAATAAACAAGGAAGTAAAAGATTGCAATAACAGTTTTAAATGAATACACACTAAACAAAATATTATAATGTGACCCAGATATTGATCAAATATTTTATTGCGAAGTCCAATCCATAAAGTAAACTAAAATGGTTTTACCAAATCAAATACGTTTATGAATGAGGTACATACGTTGTAAAGATCAGCAGCTAATTTCTCAATGTACTGCTTTAGCTTATCTGCCGTCTTCAAGCCGTCTTGGAAAAAGCTGAAAAAAAGCAAAACACTGAATCAACAAATTTTTCATACTGAAACCAGCTATCAACAAAGGCCGTATATATTTTTTCAATACAGTCAGGAAAAATGACGGATTTTCAATCTATACAACACAGAAACTAGGGATGCACTGATACCACTTTTTCCAGTACTCGCCCGATACCGATACTTTTATTTTTGGTACTTGCCGATACCGAGTACCGATACCAATATTTTTATTGCATTTGTAC
>NW_015542347.1:1336688-1338699 GCF_001515605.1 Sinocyclocheilus anshuiensis
CATTAAGTAACTTGTGCATTGTTTTACTTGTTTTTGACGTATCCGACCGAACTACAAACTTTCCAGTGATGTCTGTGAGAAAGATATATTCACTCGACAAGCTCGCGCATCTGCGCCGCCGCGCGCTCAATCCACTCAGCGTGCTTTGTTTATCAGCTCGCGCACATCAGCTATACAGGCCTTAATACTGAATGTTTAACATTATATTCATTGCATACATATACTTCGTAGTAGACATCCTTAACTCCTTTCTGCTGTCTGTTATTCTGTTGTCGGTGTTTCTTTGTCTGAATATGGTGCTTATTACATGCTGTGTGGTATCGGCGTTTGGTATCGGGGCATGTTAACGAGTATGAGTACGAGTACAGGAGCTCAGTATCGGGCCCGGTATCGGTGCATCCCTAACAGAAACCTACAAACAGGAGAGGCTGAGTTAATGATAAGTTAAAATATCATTAGCTCATAAGCTTACCAATGTAATGAAGTAGAGCTTTATAGTTAGCAAAAGTACCTTTGAAGCATTTAAAGCTTTGAACTAACATGCAAAACATTCAGTTTTGTGGGTACCTGTGGTGAAAATATCCAGTTTTAAATGTGATCCTGGACCACAAAACCAAAAGTTTTTAAAGTCACCTTTAAAGTTGTCCAAATGAAGTCCTTAGCAATGCATATTACTAATCAAAAATTAGCTTTTGATATAGTTACGGTAGGAAATTTACAAAATATCTTCATGGAATATGATCTTTACTTAATATCCAAATTATTTTTGACATAAAAGAAAAATCGATCATTATGACCCATACAATGTATTTTTGGCTATTGCTACAAATATACCCGTGCAACTTAAGACTGGTTTTGTGGTCCAGTGTCACAAATACTGACAGATGACTAAAATTGTGCCAACACTAACAACCTGCCAAGAGTGTCCGAGTCAAATTGGATGAGTCAGTGGGATTTATGTATGAGGTTTTAGCATGATTCTGCATTTGAGTGACCTTGATGTATTTTAGCAAATAAAAAAATAAATAAAAAAACCTGTGGAGAGCTTTGCAAAGTGTCATAATGCTTAAGTCTGTAACTTGATTGAAATATTTACATTGTGATTTTTTTTTTTTGAAAGTTTACAAACTTTTATGAGAAAATCTAAAGTTTTATACATTTGTTACTTTTTAAAAAAGAAAACTCAATGATCTGTCCTTTATGTAATTATAGCTTTTTGTTCAATTTGTGAAGAGTCATAATATCAGTGCAAATATATGCATAATTACTTGTCTTACATGCACAAAAAAACAACATATACTTTATTTCTCAAAACTGGAAAATGCACTGGGAACACAAACACTGAATCCAATTAAAATCAAATCCAATTAATAAAACAACATTGTCCACACTTTATGGACATGATCTTACATGTGATAAGTTGTTTTTGCTGCAGCCCCACACTTTTGTTCGCTTTACTTGTACACTTAATGAGTTTCAATAATTACATTTCACCATACAATAAATTCAAATTAGCCTACTTATTTTTAAATGAAACCCAGATGAGACACATAAGAAAGTTGCTGCATCAGGAACTTTTAGATTTCTGATAAGTCTACTAAGTCTCAGAAATCACACAATTACACTGTTAAATCAGCATTACAAAAATAAATGAACAGCATTAAACATTTTTAACTAATCAAAACATTAACTTTGTCTTATTAATGACTCATCACAACCTTGAAGTGCAAGATAAGCTTGCAGGTTTCTGCTGATATATCTACAGGTCAAAGACAACACTAGCTTAAAATAACCTTAACCTTTAGACTAAGCAATAAAAAAGTGCTACACTTTCAGTTATTTCTTATAGCTCATCACTTTTTCAGACCTTAAGGCCAGGACACTTGCAAGGTTACATGGATCAATAACACTTTCTGTATCGACCATTAACATGTCAAATACACATTTATATTGACAGTTCTACAAACTAAACAGATGTATGACCTTAAATTATGGGGGGGGGGGGGGGTAA
>NW_015542347.1:1338856-1357615 GCF_001515605.1 Sinocyclocheilus anshuiensis
TTATTTATCTGGTATATTGAAATGTCACTTACTTGCACTGTGCGTGGTAATACTTGATCAAGTTCTGAAGGAGGTCTACCCCTTTTTTGGTCTTTATTTCATTCACTTTGATTAGGTACTGTAGAAACAGACAGACTTTGGTCACAACAGAGTTTAGTAATCTCAACAGTAGAACAAATGAAATTAAGTGATTGTAAAATGTTTAGTGCTGTGAAATATTTGAAATAAATAGTTATTCGAAATAGTCATTCTAGGAAAAATAGCAGGTCCCCTCTGTAGCACATATTTAAATGTAGCCTAAATATTTGAATAAACAATTAACTGTTGTTATATTAGAAGCAACTAAAGAGGACAAAAATTTCATCTTCTAAATCTGAAATCTGTAAAGAACATGCAGTGACAAACCAAGCCCACAAAACAAATGAATTAAACATAATCGTAATCCCGGTTTAGCCCAGAGGGGTAAATTCCAGAACATCTTGCAAAGTCACGCCAGCTAACAATTTTTGGCTATGCTCAGAAATTGAATCCGTCTTTTTGGTCCCTGGCATGTCTGAATATATCTTGGGGTGAAATGGCACATATTCCACTCATCTTAGGGTGTGAATGCATTTGTGCATAACCTTTGAACCTCAGTTTTGTCATAAAACAGTATGTACAGTGCTGTGAAAAGGTTTTTGCCCCCTTCCTGTTTTTTACATTTTTTGCATATTTGTCACACTTAAAAGATTCTGTCAACTATTTTGTTTCTCATCTGTTCTTGAATTTCTTTAGATCGAGGCATGATGTGTTGCTCTTTAAGCATGCTTGACTTTGTCAGACAGGTTCTATTTAAGTGATTTCTTGATTCATCAGGTCTGGCAGTAATCAGGCCTGGGTGTGGCTAGTGAAATGTAACTCAGCTTTCTATAATAATGTGGTTAATCAGTTCTTTCATGATTTAACAGGAGGGGGCAATTAATTTTTCACGTAGGGCCATGTATGTTTGGACAGCTTTTTTCCTTTAATAAATGAAATCATAATTTAAAAACTGCATTTTGTATTTACTTACATTATCTTTGTGTAATATTAAAATTTGTTTGATGACCTGAATCTTTTAAATGTGACAAATATGCAAAAAATAAAAAAACAGGAAGGGGGCAAAAACCTTTTCACAGCACTGTATATAGATTCCTAATTAAGTTACAGTGTGTGCACATCTTTGTTTTCATATAATGCATGTAGTAGGTATGTTGTATGTGTTCGCTAGAGTTTGTCATTTCCTTCGCTGCTTTCTGTATCTGAATGAGTCATCTTACTGCATAATGGAATATTCATTGCTCTCATCTTTAGATTTGACTGAAAATCACATGCCTTGTTGAGAACTCACATGTGTACTCCCATGTGTAACCACTAAGAAAGGAAAACTGGAAACATCCAATTACATAAGATTGGTAAAATGTCTAGACAATCATGAATTATGTCATAGACTTTCAGCAATATACCAATGCCTTCTCTACATTAATGCTTAATTAAGTGGAAAATTTGGGAATTCAATTAAATATTAGATTTTGTCATGTCATTTGGTCCAATACCATTTGAAAAGCAACCTGAGGTTCCTTTTTTCCCAAGACACATAACATTACACCTACCCCTCACAAACCCTTGATGCAGAATGAAATGAATTCAAGATGCAATTCCTATTGACAAATACAATTCATTAACATGTTAAAAAATCACCCTATCCAATCACCACAGCTATCCACCCTAATGAACAAAGTCAACACTGATGATTATGAATCCATAAAACAAACATTTCTATCATAATCTAAGCCATCTGCTCTAATGCTAAGGGAATCTTTCAGGATGCAAGATAAAAAGGCCGTTGGCACTGAGATGGCAGCATTACATTATTCTGATTTATATTAGGAGTACCAATCACAACAAAATCAGAGATTCATTAGAGGGTTCTGACTGGCTGCATCTGCTGATTTATGAATGTTAATGTCATCAGCAAAACTTGTTGATAAGGTCACAAGTAAACTCATTCTGGTGAATGAATGATAACTCACTGATCATTGCAAAAAATGACTGTAAGTGACGTGACATGTGGCCAAGTATGGTGGTGACCCATACTTGGAATTAGTGCTCTGCATTTAACCCATCCAAAGTGCACACACACAGCAGTGAACACACACACACACACTGTGAACACACACCCGGAGCAGTGGGCAGCCATTTATGCTGCGGCGCCCGGGGAGCAGTTGACGGTTCGGTGCCTTGCTCAAGGGCACCTCAGTCGTGGTATTGAAGGTGGGAGAGAGCGCTGTACATTCACTCCCCCCACCTACAATCCCTGCCGGTACGAGACTCGAACCTGCAACCTTTGGGTTACGAGTCCGACTCTCTAACCATTAGGCCACGACTTCCCCGTAATGATAATGTACAGATCTCTCTGCTGCCCATACAACAAAGTATTTTGGGTAGTGGGAGCACTAGTAGAAAAAAAAAACAGAATACAGAATACAGAATTTACAGAATAACTGTATCTATTAGCACTCAAAATTACTTGTTTATATAGATACAAATTAATATCATGTTAAAAAAAACTATGTTTATTCCAAATCATTTAATTAATTCATTCATTAATATAGACAAACAAAACAAATAATAAAGGAAATAAAAACAATATCAACTATGGCATATTTCTGGTGAGGAAGACCAGAAGTTGAAGTTCTCCAACCAAGTGCACTACAGACCTCACACATCTGTAGTTGGAAAAGCCTCCGTTCTTTCTCCATCTCTTCAGCGATCTCAGCACCAGTGATCTCTGTTCGGATCATGCCATGCTGCTTGGCATGCTCACGTTTTTCCTTCTCGATCTTTGTACTGTAAGATTGCAAGAAATTATATCATAAAAACCAATAAAAATATTTGTATATTTAGAACAAACTCATCTCAGCTGAAAAAAAAAAGTGCTGTGTTTATTTCATATTATTCTCACATCTGCGGGGGAGAAAATGATCTTGCTCATGGTTTTTGATGGTGCTTTTAGATTACTGTAAAATGCATCTGATAATTGCAGCAGCCCACAGACGGAAAGTAATCGTATGAATGGACAAATGTGTATACAGACACACTCAGCTAACACGCATAAAGCAAACGTACAACTTGGTTTCGTAGTCCTTCCAGGCCTTGTCAAAGGGTTTTTTCAGGTCCTGGAAAAAAAAAAAAAGGAAAAAATAGTAATGAGCCAGGTGCAGTAATTAGACTCCCTCATGTTTACAACAAAGCAGATGTCACACCCAAAATCCAATGACAAAGACAGAACTGAGTTAACCATGTGCATCAGTGTGGAGGGATGATATCTTTTCAGCAGTAAAGTAAACAGCAGATTAGGACCGTGACAGCCTCATCATTATTGTGATGAATATCTGGAGCACCAATCATAGATATGACCATTACAGTTACTTGTGGTAAATGACAGATCCATTAGTAGGCTCTAATTGACTCCTGGTGTGGTAGCCAGACTGCTGATCTTCTGATAAGCAGGACATCACAGATAGCCGCACTTGACCACACTCAGTTTCAGTGCATTACATTAAAACCGCAGCGGGCTAGTTTAGTTTGTGACATCATGAAGCCATTTACTTGAACAGAGCTTTACACACAAAGGTACTTCCAAGTACTTCAACAGGTCTACATCATCTTCTTTTAATATATTGTTTATGTTCCTGGCTTAGTATGAAAGCACAATTGTAGACAAGAAAAGTTTGCATGCATCTGCATGTGTATTTAGCCTCTGCGTGTCTGATGGTCTATGAGACCAAGTCTGTAAATATTTCTCACCCCCTTCACGCCTTTCAGGTCGCCTTTCAACAGGGAGTCCAGTGTGAAGATCACATTATGACTCAGATTCTGGAGCTGCAATAAAAGATGGTGAAACAGAGCAGAGACTGTGTTAATACGATACATAACATGACACTTGGCACAGCATAAGCACAGCACAGAAGAAATAAGAGAAAACATATCAAATACAGCCATCCGCAAACAGAGTCCGTTGAGAGAGACACAACCGTATCAGGATGCGCAGACCTGCTTTGTCATTTGATACTCCGGGACAGATCTTTTAAATTAATTAACATAAATGTTATATACACAAGAGGCCAGATAGTTTGGACTCAAGTAACAAGATGAGACCCACTGTGACACTGCATTGTCTCCTAAGACCTTAAGAGAAATTGACATCACCTGGAAAAAAAGTGCAACAAGAATAACAGATTTAGGACAAAGTCTGGCATTATATACCTTTAGATTACATTAAAATGATTTACACTGTATACTCTCTATACATGTATATTTGCCAAGAATACAGGGGTGCACAGATATTGAAATTCTGGATAATTATTTTCATGTTCAAGGCCAATAACCAACAATAAATGACTGATATTATAAATATAAAACATTTAGTTAAAATAAGACAATTTAAAACATATTGAGAAAAAGAGATATATTGTGTACCCCTAAGAAAATTGGCTGATATTGATATCCAATCATTTGTTTTAACCGATAACTTTTATAATAATCAGTATTATAACAAAAAACAGTATTCAGCAGTAAAGAAAAACTTTATAATACAATATATAAAAAGCTAAACCTAAAGTATAGGCCTACAGAGAATAAAAGATGGAAAACTTTTGAAGCATAGCATTTTATGTCTAAATTATGTCAAATCATATTTCCAATACTACTACTACTACTACTACTAATAATAATATGGCAACTGCTCCAGCATAGCATTCAACCATGAAAAATGTGTAAACATTTCATTAACTGATATATGATTAGTTTGGATGATGCTTGCTATTTTAAATTAAATAAAACATTAAAAAAAAAAAAATCTGGCACAGTTTAAATAAAATAGATGAAACTGCCTATTTTAAATGGCACTGAAACAATAAATGAATGGAGAAATCTGTAAAATGAAAAAAAAATAAAAAATAAAATAAAAATACACTAGCATGCAATGTCAATGAAAACATCAGAAACATTTTACAGCATTTTAAACAACTCAATATCACAATTTTTACTATGTCCGCAGTCTTGCATACCCTATTTTCATAATAAATACACTACTTTCAAAAATGCTTTTTGTTGTTGTTCATCATGATTGCACAAAAAGTTATTTTAAAAACTGTTTGATTTTCTTCATATAGGGCAATGAATACCAGTACTCATCCAATTGTGTGTGTATGTGTGTGTTAAAGGTCAGAGTGCAGATGGTGAGATAAATGTGTTGAAGACTTTTTCTTCAGTGAGTGAGTGTGTGTGTTTGTGTGTGTGTGTGTGTGTATGCCAATGTCTGACGTGATGAATGGCTCCTCTGGCTGATAATGCAGATGGCAAATGAACACCAATGCTGAAAGATACACCACCACACAGAAAGGCTGTAACAAAGAGCAACCCGCACTGAAATTCTTCATCATTTCATACAAATGTAAAGCTTTCATAAATAAGGATTTCTGTGACGGGGAGACAAACCATAATGTAGTATTTCTGTCTACTTCCTCTCTTTCTCACTATACTTCAGTGTCTCTAACTGGAGGCTCTTGTTTCAGAGTGATAAATACCTCAGCTTAGTGCCAGAACAGTCTAAAAGCACCACTGCCAGACAACAAAATGCCTCTTTCGAGAGAGAGAAGCGATAGCAGAAAACCAAAATAATTAATTCTGCAGTTTAACCCTGTTTCATACAGCTAAGTTATTGACGACTGAACTATACTGAGCTTGAACACGTCTTTCAAGACTTAGTTGCAGGAAGAAACCAATTAGCCACACAGCACAATGCCAATAGCTGCATGACTTAGCAGACACAGTGTGAATGCTGATAGCCCGCTATGTGAAAGACAAGCGTACGTGTAATCTGTCTATATTAGACCATCAGCGTTCCAGAGAGGTCCTCAGGAGGGCATTGTGGAAATGGAGAGGATATACTGATGAAATAGAAACCAGAGGAAATGAATCAGGGAATTGTTAATGCTGTTGTCGACAGGAGAGGATGACAGTAACACAGAAAAAATATAGACAATTGTACGTAAGCACAATGGAGGAAAACCACGTATACAGTCCGAGCAAAAATGTAATATAGCAACCAGTTTGTGCCAAAATACTAGTTGCTATACAGGTTTTGATACTTACTTTTTGTCCCCCAAGGAGCACATATGCTCCTAAGTTGAAAAATTTAAAAGCATATTAAAAAACATTTGAGCCGCAATGAAAATGATCAAATAATGTGTTTTTCCTTAATAAAGGCATGCAAGGAGACATATACAAAATAATAATATTGTATTTAACAATTTATTATTTGTAAGGTATATAAAAACATGATTATTTTGCCAATACTAAAATCTATATATTGAATAACATGTGTTAAATGTTTCTAATCTTTCCTTCCTGTGATGGGGCAGCCCAGAAAAAAGCTACAAGAGTTGCTAGATACAGTATTCTATGTAACCGAAATAATAACCTGGGGAAAAAAAGAAGGTTTGTGGAACTAAAAATGTATTAGACATTCATAGACTTGCATAAATGATATGCTTGTTTATTAGATAGAACTGTTACACAAAGACTGTAAACTATCAAAGATGGAGACATTTACTGGCCAAACAGAAAAACTTATCAGCCGATATATCGGCCTTGGCTATGCTGACCACTAGATTTTATGGTAGTAACAATAAAATGCAACAAGAATCACATATTGGCTACCAAGTAAAGTAAAAAATAAGGAAGCAAGGATAGCATGTAAGGAAGCATGTAAGGAAGGATACCATGGTATTATTTAAAGTAATGCATGCAATGCACAATTATCGTAATCATTAGGAAGCATATCACAATACCATGATATCACCATCTGATATCATCAGTGTACTATGAAATTCTCATAGTATTAATACGTTCATTATCTTTGTTAATGATGAACATTCAATGACCAGAGTATAACAGATTAATATGGTTTGTTGTCTGATCAGGCTGGTCTGATTTGATGGTTTTAAGAAGGGTTTGGGGAACTTGTCAGCTGGTAAGGTTGGTATGTTGGTATGGAAATCTTAATTTCTTCATTTTTATTTCCCTTGGAAAACCGCAGGGAGACCTTAAAGCTTCTCTCTTGTTGACAACATCTGGTCAACAGTCGGTTGAAAGTAATATGAACATTTAAATTTAGACAGAGCACAGATAAAAAGTGAAATAAAAATTAAAATAATAAATTTGCCACTTTTTTCAGCACAAGGTTGAGCAGCTGTGTAGAGCTGGAGCAGTGAGCCTCCGCTCACACAGACATGACTTCCCTTCCGCAGCGCTCGCCAGCATTCACACAGTGATTTAGGAATGTGTGTGTTTCTGTTTGCGTGCGTGTGAGGGGTGAAAAGGAGACGCGCTGTAGCTACTGCAACTCCTACACTCAAAATTTATGGCTCTATCTCCACGTTTCTGCCAGGAAGAGAAGAGCAGTATAGATTACAAAAGCCCCTCTCACTCACACATCCACCAGACACACAATTTTCACACATTTCACACATCTCTGTCCTCTGAACGCATCCGCCTCCAACACCAACGCAGAGAACTCTACAACCTGTGTAGAAACACACATACTTTAAGCTCTTTAACACCTTTCACAGAGGCTGATTCGCTCTAAAGAGATCTCGTATGCTGTAAATCATTAAATCTGTCCTTACATTGGGCTTCAGCACTAACCAAAACAATCTGTGTTTTGACAGTTCAACTCGTGACTTCACTGGTGCACTCGGAGAACAAACAAGGATGTTGTACAGATCTCTTTCTATCCAAGAAAAGAGACACTTTTAAATCCATTCAGTCTTGGGTGTCCATTCGTTCTGGCTTTAAGATATGTTTACATGGAGGACTCACCAGGTTCTTGAGGAGGGTGGAGAGCTCTTTAGTCAGAGTGGAGAACTTAACGAAGGCCGTGCCCAGATCTGGATTATCCCGACTGATGAAGTTACTGCCAAACTTATCCAAAGCCTGGGCGTAGGTCTCTTCATTTTGAATATGATCTGACAAAAGATCACAAACGAACAAAATCCAAACAAATCAACGTCATGCATTTGAAGAGTACACATCCATGATCAAGACTATGGTAGCATGTTCCCTAGTTCCTTGAAGACAGCATGAAATCATTCACTTCCTAGGTAAATTTCCCTGGTATTAATGTACATCATTCATCAGTGCAAATAATTTTGTACTCGAGGAATGTTGGCTTATATCAAATTGCAACCTCAAACTTTCTGCACCTTTGAAATCAATCTTTTCTGCTAATGTAACCATGATCAGGTTGATTTTCCATAATGGGAGTCATTCTATTAAACATTCTACGCATTTTACATTTTTATTAGAATTTTAGAGATTAATCAGACAAATAATGTATTTATCTCTTGATAAATCCCATTGTGCTATAACAATCTAAATCAATACATTTTATTATACACTACCATGAAAACATTTGGGGTTGGGAGGATTTTTTTAATGTCTCTTATGCTTACCAAGGCTGCATTTATTTGATAATATATATATATATATATATATATATATATATATATTTATGCAAGTAAGGATAGCAAAATAAAGTAAACTGTGAAAAATCATACCAAAAATTCTTCATACAGTGGACTACCTGCAAAACTGATACAAATTTGGGACCAAAAATGATTCAGACCGAGTTTGGGGAAAAAAACTGAAGTTCAGGTTTGCATGAAGCTGGGTGACAGCATGCCCAGGAGACTACAGGCTGTCATTAAGGCTAAGTCACATGGTCCTTCAGAAATCATTCTAATATGCTGATTTGGTGCTCAAGAAACATTTCTTATTATTAACGTTAAATAAAATGTGCTTCTGCTTAATATTTTTGTGAAAACAATGGTCCATTTTTACTGGATTCTTTGAAGAATAAAAAGTTCAAAGTAACAGCATTTATAAAAAAAAAACTAACACCGTAAAAGAATAAACAAATATACATACATATATTGGGCCAGTTTTATTGTTCTATTGTTTTTATTTTTATTTTAATAGGTACAATCAATAACTGTGCATATTTAGCCAATTAACAGAAAAAATATATTTCCCCTCTTAAAGAAATTACAACATACATTTCGGTATGTATCTGTAAGATAAAAATGGATCCTGCTTTGTTTCATTTCAATAGAACGATATATGGAAAAAAACACATACACCTGAGCACAGAATGCATCTATACAATGTGAAAGAGATTAGGTAGGTGGGTGTTTGTGGGGGTGGACGAAACTAGCTGGTGTGGCGTCAACCAGAAACATGTTCAAGCTAAATGTAATCTAGCCATTTGTTTTAACAATATTGCAAGCAAATTCATCTGCAATCACTAAAAATACTGCACACCGCCATATAAAAGGCAATGCCTATTTAATATTGGTGATTATGAATTTAATAAGTGTGTTTGTTTGTATTACAGCCTTAACAAAACCAGCATTTGTGTGTGCGTGGTTGTCAACATACCTTGACCAGAGTTATAAATGGCTTTGACTGACTTCTTGACCTTCTGCAATGAAGTTCTGTCCTGATCCAAAGCCTGTGGACAAACAGATCAGAGATGGGAATCACTGAAGTTGTACAATTGCGATATGCGGCATAGTAGGAACATGCGATACTAAAAACTATATTGGTAAATAAATAAAGCCACTTATAAACCACAAACAAACTCTGTCTGTGCTGTACAATGCACATAATTAGGCTATACTGACTCTGAAAACTGAAACTTCAATTTCATGCACATTTCAAAATGCTATGTCAGCACGGCCAGAAGGGGCATCAAACTACGTATATCAGGCATCAAACTGCAGAGCAACAGTTTGGTGAGATCTTGCTGAGCAAGTTAGTTATGTTGTCAAACACATTTACAGCCAGCTACCTCAAAAACAACACATCCTGTTTAATAGCATTGACATTTAAAAGTGGTCCTTTGAGCTGCAGTAATGCATGAACACATGCATAATACGAGGCCAATACTTTGGTCAAGCATTTTCATTTGGGCATTTGGGCATACAGCATGTTTTCACTGCTTTCTCCTTTATTTTCTCCTCAACAGACAGCGAACACAAAATCAAACACAAATCAAACCAGAAAATTATGCAAAATCACTAACTAATCAGGAGAAAAGTTGTGTTGCACTAATTAGGTCATGAGGCTTTAACAGTTCCTAATCTGAATTTTGGTTTTATGCAACCTAATCAGCATTCTCTCTCTCTCTCAAAAGCTCTCAAAGTCTGTCCTTCTTCCTCGAAATACCATACTACACATGTAGTCTATTTCACTTAACAAAATCCACAATTTGCCCATATAAGTTAGGACCTGGTATTGATACAGGAATATATGCTTGCATATGAATTTATATTCTCTCAGCTAATGCTGCAAATTATACACGGAGCCTTCTGACTCGTTACATTACAAAAATACCAAATTCAACTGCGCCCAAACTATGCAATTCAATAGCTATATTAATAGCTTTTGCTAGTTGAATAGCTAATTGACAGTACAAACATTTGTGTTACCAAATATTTTAATTTCAAATAAATCCATCAAATCAACCAAATTTCAGAAACTTCTCCAGCTATTTTTTTTTGGGTTTCTGAAAAAAGACAAAGATAAATAACAAAAGCCAAAATATATAATGTCATGAATTAATATTTACAGAGTAATCCACTATTTAAGTTTATACAAGTTTATGTGCCTGTAATTCAAGACGTAGGCCTACCAAAGATATCTCAATATAATTTTAGATTCTGGTTCTTAAATATACAACATCTGTTTTCAGCCTTTTTCACTTGTAATACAGTATTTACATTAGTATTTCATAAAATCATAAAATTTACATGCATTTTTTTTCTGAAGTGTAACAGGAAACATGAACTTACATGCTTAGATGTTATAGTCCTTGTGTTCACAAAAATGCAGTTAATATGGTGTCAGTTCTGTGATTTGAATTAATGATTAAAATAGACATCTGGTTTACTGCAGTACTGATGAAGTATACATCATCTATTCTGTCTATATATAATCACAATATTCTCTTCTGCTTTTTTTTTTTGGCTCGAGTAATACCATGAATATAGAGAAAAAAAATTCCAGCTACCATTCCAGCTTACATGTTCATAAAAGGCTATTTTCTGCCTTTTGCTTTAAAAAATGCATGTTTTTAAACTCGGAGTATGTTATTTTCCATTTCCTTATTAAATGACAAATTCAATCCACTGTATGAAAAAACGTAATTACAGTATTCCTTGAATAAACACAATGAATTGCTGTAGAGAAAACAGTTTAATACAGTAAAAATATGCAATATTACAGTGGGATACTGTAACTAAATAACAGTACTAACATTATTATACTGTAAATGTTGCTTAAAGTAATAGTTATCAATCAAGCTTTTCATCAAAGGAATAAATTACATTTTAAAACGTAGTATTATTTCACTGTATTTTTACTGTATTTTTGATCAAATATATGCAGTCTTGGTGAGCATAAGCAAGAAGAAAAAATGTAAAAAATAAAAACTTGATGACCCCAAACTTTTAAATGGTAGCATATGTATAATTCAAAAATGTATATATCAAATTAATTTTATTAAAATATTCCATGACTGAAAGCAATTTGTTGTAGACTCAATACCAGAGGACAGATTTAATTCATTTATATTCAAGAATATTCTGGTTCGATCATAAGGAAGACAGTAATTAATTGAAAAAAACAACATTTTTAGCCATCCCACAAGTCACATCAAAGCATAATGATAATGTAGTTTGATTGATTGAGGACAAGTAATTTACTCAACAACAGCTTTATTAAATGTAACATTTATTCGATTACGATCCTGAATGGAAATTGGGCAATTAAATTAGTGACAGATGTTTGTTTATTCAAGTCAAGTCAAGTCAAGTCTGCTTTATTGTCAATTCTCTTTTAACAATACAGATTGTGTCAAAGCAACTGACACGAAAACACCTTTCTGTCGGGAGAGAGAGAAGCCGCAGCGTGTGAACGCGCCACCATCTTGAGCATTTGAGCGTAAAGTACAGTATTCCATCTCACAGTGGCTGCAATTAAAACAATGTTGATGCCATGCCACTGTAATAGCTGAGAGACACAAGACACAACGTGCGACTGCACGAGGCCTGTTTAGATCTTCACCTCTGACAGCTCTCCACACTGAGGTGAAACACGGCCTGCTAGTTTTATTGTTTTCCAGTGGTGCAGAAAAGATTCCCTAGCAACACGGTAGTAGATGACAGGAAGAGATGCTTTGGTGTGTGTGCACTTTTGTGAATCATTTTATGGTTAACTTCCTGAATGAATTCATCTACACAAACTCAAAACATTTGAAAATGCACTGCAAAATACTAGAGAATAGTTGATTCTCAATTATGAAGAGTAGGATTTTGGACGATGAGATTTTATCTTCTCAATGATAGAAATCAATTAGGCATCACACCATTATAATGCAAAACAAGAAAAATGGATATTCATTTTGAAATTGGCTAAAGAGCATATTTAGCAGAGTCATTTAATAGTGTTTTTAAAGTGACGGCAAAGGTAATCAATATGTAAAAATGTGTGAAATAAGTAGAGCCCGACCTATATATCGTTTAGCCGATATTATCGGCCGATATGAGCCTGTCGCCGATATATCAGTATCGGCGAATATGCCGCCGATATGAACTTTTTTTTTACAGAACATATAACGCAGATAAAATGCTTGAAATGGTGTAATTACTTAGTTTGTCCAGCAGAGTGTGCTCCATTGTTTGCTACTGGCGACCTGGATGAAACGCTTTAAAGCTTATCCTATAAGTCTATGGAAAACCATTGAAACTTTGAACAGCCATATCTCCGTAAAGGCGCAGCGAATCCGCACCAAATTCGGGGGATCCCTTCAGCTCGAGGAACCCTCTCGAACACGAATCGAGTGTACGTCTCGAGGCCCTCTTTTGAACAAGACCACCCCCGTGTCGATAGCCCCCGGGGTTCGGGAGTTACGAGTGGTTAAATTCGCAGTCCGGCGCCGACCGATCTAAAGATCCCGGGGGGCTACCGACGCACGGAGGGTGGTGTTCGAGAGGGCTACTCGAGCTGAAGGGATCCCCCGAATTTGGTGGAGATCCGCCGGTGCGTTCACGAGATAGTGACAACAGCCAACACTTTCACTCAAGTAAGGAGGTCTCTTGTTCAGGCAGCAGCATTCAAGCGTTGGCTTATTCGACCATAAGTGCCCTGCGAAGTGGACTTCACATGATATTCCACCATGATTCCAGTTCCAAGGGAACGTACACGTTACATTCAAAGGGCATTAAAGTGCGCGAGACGTGAATTTATATTTATTTACAGAGGTATATTATGTCACACTTAGATATATCGATATCGGACTTTTTTTACTCCCTAATATCGGTATCAGCCCCAAAAAACCCATATCAGTCGGGCTCTAGAAATAAGCATAAACAATTAAATATGTAGTATCGACCAACACAGATTTGACCAAATAAAAGACACAGATTGCCAAATTCAATATCATGCATCCTTTTCCTCAATTCAATTATAACAAAAACATTTTGATAAATGTTTAATATAACATTTATGCACTATGCAAATATTTAGTGACGCACCGATATTTTAGCAACTGAAATTTTTTCGGCCAAAACTATTTTTGGTTTCAGTCAAAATAGGGTCATTTCTAATTTGTGCACACTGTGAATAACTTACAAGAGGTAAACATGTCAGCTGCATGGATACCAGTGCTGGATTTACAATATCAATTTCTAATTTTTAATTAATATTGATATGGATTTCTTAAATCTCAAGATCAGTCTTTTAGTCCATTCTGTTTTCTGATCATGCATTAACTACACAAAACATTTTTTCTGTCATGACAACTCTCGGAGGGATTGGCATGGTAATGTACATGACAATGTTAATGTGTTTGGTCTTGGCGGAATAGATCTGCTACGCTGCTGCTGCTGCAGCTTCAGAGCAAGTACCAAGACTTGCTATTGCCAATACATCCACTGCTGTGAGCATGTAAGAAATACTGCTGCTGCACATATAACATATATGAAATAACCCATATATAGCATACATGAATCACCCCGTAGCAGATCTCTACAGGTGGAGCATTTCTGAAGTGCACTGCAACTGCTACTACTGTGCTAGCCGAATATTTGAATGTAAAGCAGCGAGCTCATTGGCTGCTGATACAAAAAGAACCAGTTGCTGAGCTATGTGATGATGTCATTACTGTAATTGTAAAAAAAAAAAAAAAAAAGCCATTCAATGATCCACTAAACTGTTATGCTAAATTTTCATTTGTATAATATATAATGTATAATGTATTATGCAATATATATTCCTGATACTTCTATAAAAAATCTTTAGTGATATTTCAATGTATGGTTTTTCACAGACAATGATAAAATAAGGCCAAAACAAAGACAGACACAATATTTCTTGACCATTTAATGTTTAGTTGACCGCTGATTTTAGGCTGTAGGAGTTCAAAGTCAAAGTTCACCGGTGAAGGCTGCCACATGTTTCCTGCTAACACTCTTATCCCTTCAACACAGAGCAGGCATTTCCTTCCTAAGCCAGAAATAAGTGCAAAAACCAACCCAAGCCTGACAACATACTGCTACACACAATACATAAAACCAAAATGCAACCCAACCTGTATTGGACATTGAAAAAAACTATTAAATTTTAGTTTTTATTTATTTTATTTATTTATTTTAAATAGGACATATTCTTAATATTGGCCATTTAATGGTTATAGCCATTTCGAGCTTTTTCAAATTTGTAAATTATTAAACATAATTTTTATAGTATTACATACAGTGGTGTGAAAAAGTGTTGGCCCCCTTCCTGATTTCTTATTTTTTTTGCATGTTTGTCACACTTTAATGTTTCAGATCATCAAACTAATCAGGAAGGGGGCCAACACTTTTTCACACCACTGTAGTTGTTTTTCCCTTTTACCGTATATATTTGAGAAGTTTTATACTCGTTAGATATCTTTTGTATTTTCCCCAAATGCTGTGTTTTAATACTGATCAACTAAATTCACCGTTACAATTTAACAATGCATGAACATTTTAACAATAACAGGGCCCTATAATATAAATTTTACTTTTTCACATATTCTGTGTGGTCTTAATTTTTCTAGATTCTGTGTTTTATAAATGAATAACAGTTTGTTACCATGGGGACAATAGTCCATATAGCAATGTCTGATTGTACAGCACTACTACCTTAATTTTTTCATCCAAATTCTGTGACATTCCACATTATACAGTAAATTCCATGTTTATGACTGGATTCCACAAGTCCATCCATGTTTTCCGCATCTCTGAAATCATAGGGCCCTACCCTAGGAGGTCCACCAAGTTTGCTTCAAAGCCTGCCCCACTCTACCCAGAGCAAATGTCCCAATACATATTTCACATCTCTTCCGAAAATGGAAGCAAACCTCCCCCTGACAGAAAAATGCGGGAATGTGACAAAGAAAGAAAACAATGTATTTAGCTTCTAAGGTCTCTGACAGTGAATTATCATTTATTTTTCCACTACTTCAGGAAACTAATAGTCATTTCAAAAGAACACAAGAAAAACTCTTTAAAAACTCTTTTTGGCCCAAGCCAAATCCTCAGAGCTGTGTGCATTATGGGCGTACACAGCATAGTTTAGATTTTATGAAAAATCACTTGCGTTCCAGCCTGATACTTTCAGGCCTGATGCAGCTGTAAGCATGCGCAAAAGAGAAACAGAGGAGGAAGAAACAAAAGAACAGTTTTAAATGCAGCAGGCATGACTCGCAACATCCTCTTTGTGCCCCAGACACACAACTCTAGAATTTTCCATGCATAATGGAAATATTTCATCTTTCACTAAAGCCACTTTCTGTCTAATGCAACACACAAAATGAGCATTAATTCTCAGGCATCGCTCCTTAAATAGTTACTCTTTTTCATCCATTGCATTTACATATTGTAGACCAGACTCTTTCATCTGGGACGCACAGTGGAGTAGCAGTAGTGACAGACACAGAGACTATATAGGTGCATCACAGCTGTTAGTATAGCATGGCTATACTGACCAATCATCATTCAGGACCAGAACTTCCATTTTATAATAGTAATTCTGGATGCATTAGGGCAAAATAAGACAAGAGAGAGAACCTGTAACCAAGAAGATGGGCATGTTGATACTACAGGGCCACTAACCACATATCCTCTCCACAGAATGCCCCTCGAAACTCATTTCACATGCAGCTTTTCTTTTCACAAGATTGTGTGGATTATTTTTGTGGATTACTGTGATGCTTTTATCAGCTAAATTAAATGCAAAATTTGTCCAAATCTGTTCCAATTAACAAACAAACTCATCTACATTTTGGATGGCTTGAGTAAATTTTTAGCAAATTTTTGGGTGAACTACTCCTTTAAAGGGACAGATATATATATAAATAAATGAAACAAATAAATGAATAAATATTAATTAAAAAAAAATACATGTACAAACATGCACACATTAAAAAAAATATTTCATGGTGACCAAGATTAATGTATAGCCTATATAATTCACTATAAATCACTGCATTACAAGTAGTAATGTTAAGCACTGATCTGATTAAGAACCTGTAACTTCAGAATAAGGGAATTATAATGAGATTTCTCAATCCTTAGTGGGCAGCCTGTGGTTTCAGCTACATTTTAAACCACTAAAATGTAGAGTGCAAAACATAACCTTACTACTCTTATAGTCAGTGTGACCTACATTTCCTCAAAAATGTGCACACACACACATGCACAAAGAAATTAACAAAATAGGAGTTTTTTTAATTTATTTGAAAAATAAATTGATTATCTGGCATATTTGTGATATAAAATATCATTACTCAGATTTATGATAAAAAAAAACATTTAGATCAAATTCATTAGCTTCTGTGGTTAGAAAGCTAGAACAGCAAGCATGCCGAGTCTCTAGGGGCCCAATGAGTGATCCTCTAAGGGAGCTTGCTAAACTAGGCTGTGCTGTGCTCGCTTTAAAGAGGAAGTTGGTGCTTCTGGATTCTGTGGTAAAGCCTCAAGGCAAGCGACAACAGTCACCACTAGCGCCCTCCACCCAGATGCTAAATCCAGCATGAGGCTGACACAGACGTGCCTCGGGCTGAACAGCATCCTCCTCCTACTACTCCTTCATACTGAGAGCCATGCTGACGCTAGCGGACACTGTTTATGCCCCAAGCATTACCAAGCCTGGAGATGATTTAACTGCATTGTCCAACCAAACATAGCAACACTAGATAAGCAAAGAGGGAAAAACAATACTGTTAAATCATTTATTGACTGTGATTTTTTAAAAGAATTTCTTGGTTTTTAATATTAATAAATGCTACAGTTTTCATACAATATTGAGCAGTACGAAGCGCACTTTCATTTAAAAATAATTAATTAATTAATTAATAAAAAAATAATAATTAAAAAAACCTTTATAAAATTAGCAACATGTAGATAAAGTATGATATGGCAAAGTCACTGCAGGAAAATTCACAGGCTCACAATTTGTTTTGTATCTGATTTTATCTGGTTCCAGTTTACTATAAAACAGCCTACATCACTATGGCAAAGAGAAGACCAAACTGCATTGTTGTTTTTGTTGTTGTAATTATTAAGGATTTACAGTGTGTATCATTCAGTTTAAGTAATAAATGAATAAAATCAATCAATCAATTAATCAGAGAGACAGAGTCTCCAATTTCAAAGACCCCAGTGTCAAATTTTGGTCAACTATTGGTGCAAAAATCATTAGGATATTAAATGGGTCATATGATGTTGCTAAAAAGAACATTATGTTGTGAATTTGGTGTAATGCAATGTGTTTATGCGGTTTAAGGTTAAAAAAACACATTATTTTTCACATAATGTACATTATTGTTTCTCCTCTATGCCCCACCTTTCTGAAACGTGTCGATTTTTACAAAGCTAATCGTTCTGAAAAGCAAGGTGTTGATTGGCCAGCTATCCAGTGCGTTGTTATTGGCTGAATACCGCAAGCGTGTCACGGAAATGTTACACCCCTTACCATACTGTGATGCCGTGTCCCGGCGCGATGAGACAACACCAATAAAACCCATTATAAACGAGGCATTTGTTGCATCCAGTGGGGACATAATTACTGATTATAATGACTTATACTGTCTTTTTACGCGTTGCGTTGCTTATCACGTCGCGTAAACATAAAACCATGTCTGCATTTGTGATCGGATAAATGACAAACAAGCGCTACTCTACACTGCTCAAAACTCGCGTTTGAATCATCAGTGGCAAATTCTTTAAATATAAAAAACGTACTTACAGGCTGCGAGTCAGAAGCGCCAGACTGTGCTTGCAAAGTTGGAACTGCTCCACTTTATAGAAACAGCCTTTGTGCACAGACGCATTGTAGGCTTGAGCATGGTGCGGCCGGCGGATTCGCCGAAGGAGCAGCCGGCGGGTTTGTGGCAACCACATGTGACGACCCAGGGCTGGACTCCGCTTCGTCCACGGTGAAAGCCGATCCGGCGATCCACAGCGCGAAGTTGATGTATTTCCTCAGCGCCCAGCACGGATCAGCTCTAGGCATGACAAAGCTGATATCGTCCTCTTTTGAAAGGCCAAACAAAGTAGTTTCGCTTTCACAACGAAGCACACAGCG
>NW_015542347.1:1359440-1362925 GCF_001515605.1 Sinocyclocheilus anshuiensis
GTCCACGGTGAAAGCCGATCCGGCGATCCACAGCGCGAAGTTGATGTATTTCCTCAGTGCCCAGCACGGATCAGCTCTAGGCATGACGAAGCGGATATCGTCCTCTTTTGGAAGGCCAAACAAAGTAGTTTCGCTTTCACAACAAAACACACAGCGTCTCCACGACATGGCGGCGGCAACAACAATACTGCAACGAGAATAAAAGTTACGCCTTCTTTCTTTGCGTGAACATTTGGGCGGTGTTATGCAAATATTCCCACACAGTGACGTAGACATGTGGGGGCGTGTGTAAACGAGGCATTTTAGGAGGGCGTGGACGAGTCTTAACTTTTATAAAGAATATCTCTTTGGGTTTGAGACTTTAGTCTTTGCAACTTTAGGGATCTTATCTATGCACGAACAGCTTTGTAACACTCCAAATAGAAAGGAACATTTGAAATTGCATCATATGACCCCTTCAGGCAAAGATCATGTTCCATGAAGATATTTTGTAAATTTCCTACCGTAAATATATCAAAACATAATTTTTGATTAGTAATATGCATTGTCAGTTTTGATTTCCTTGGTGTCGTCATCAGCAGTGTTTACATGTTCCTCTTTAGAATTGGAGATGATGAAGACTATGATGTTTAAGCCTTTGACTTCAGTCTTCAGTCACATATCAGCTCTCAATAAGCCTCTCAAAAAAAGAGCACATCCAAAGCTGCAGAGATAAACCTCAAAGCACTCCAAATGCACTTCCTCAAATCAGCATATCTGACTGTTTCTTGATCCTTTCAGTAAACAACTAGATTTTTACAGTTTTTCTGATTAAAAACTGAAGTGGTTCTTGCATTTGTAAAACTCATTTTTCAACACTTCCATACCCAAACAACAACTCAAGCGAGTCTGCGAGGATATAATCAAATGAAAAATGTTTGCTTATTTCTATTAGGCAATGGGTTCAATTCTTCCAGCCGTGAGTTGCATCTGGTTAGAACAGTCTGGGATCAGTCACAGTCAACTCTCAGGCTGAACCTCAAAGCCCAACACTGTGACCTTCTTTCCTTCTAAGAATGCCTGAATCCTGATTATGTTCCTCACGGATAGACTTCCCATCTGCAGATCTGTCTGGCTCATGGGGTGGCAGTGATAATCGGACACACACAGACAAACACACAGCTGTTTGGCTAACACCACTGCAGGATGTATGTCACACAAGTATTTAAACGCCAACTCCTACCGATATCTCAGCCTTGGCAACAGCAGTGTGGCATTTACTTCCTGATCTCTCTCTATCCACTAACCTCACGCTCTATCCTGGCCATCCATCACAAACACTGTTCACACACACAGACAAAAAAAGTATATGACAAAATATTCATTTCTGGGTGAACAATTCTTTTAAGTTCAAATGAGCATGTGATGCAATGCAACATGTCAAATCCCGACTGAGCATTAGGCCTATATGCATTAAGTAGATAGAGATAAACATGCCTGACTTTGTCTGTCTGTCACTTTAATGCACTGGCGAGGCATCTGAAGCTTACATGACTCTCATAGCTTTAACCTCTAGCATGACATCTGGCATTTCCGGCATCGTGGCTCTAATTTGAGTGCTGACAGAATGACAGAAAATGGATACTGTGGATGAGGAGACCTTTAGGAGGACCAATCTGTGGAGTAGCTATTTCTGAGCAGGCTGTTGAATCACCATCTGACGCGTATTTGTGCTGATGTCTTATCACCAGAAGGACTTAAGGTAACCACTGAATCATCTCTATTCAATACGACTGACAAACATCAAAATACACCATCATTCATGTTTCTCTTGATTACCAGTGTTTTTTTATTATAAACAAGCAGTCCAAAAAAAAAAATCAATTTTTGAGCTATTTCTGTCAGGTTTTACTAAACATGCGCAGTGAAGAATTAGCGCTGAAAAGGCGTGGACACAGTTATTTTTGCGCCTGACCTTATTGAATATGCATTTAAGGAGTTTCCCTTTCAGACGCAACATTTATGGGAGGAGAGTATTCAAATAAATCATGCAGCGCGTTTTACTAAAGTTTGCGCTTGTCAAATTACTGGTATTTGCGCCATTATTTAACACCCCCAAAACAGCATGTCTTAAACTATTTTGTGCTTGAAATGGCTGTTGCTAGGAGGAGGCACCGCAGAGATGAGAGAGTGCATGGTAGAAGGGAGAGGATTTTTTCCACACTTAATTTATTTGGAAAGCAAGAATAACACAAAAATATCGTTTGCCAAGCCATGTTATTTTTAATTTGCTTCAGGAAATAAAAGACGACTTGGAACCCTCAACTAGGAGTCATGCAATACAAGGTCTATCAAAACTTCTTGCAACTTCTAGATTTTTTTGGCCTCTGCTTCTTTTCAACGTACTATGGCTTCTTTATTTCTTTATTTGCGACTGCTCTGCGCTTGGTATACTGCGTTGTTGCGTCTGTGTTCTTTAATTTGCATGTTGTTAGTAAAATCACCCACAGAAATTTCCACGCCCATCGGCACTCTTTTAGAATTGCGCTCTCGCGCTAATTTGCCCTGTTTAGTAAAACGGGCCCTATATCCCATGTAAAGATCCTGCAGGTGGCCGATCGTTTATAGCCTTTTCTCACAGCAGCTGGAATAATTAAACATCATTTTGATGGCGAATTGTAATCCAAAACATTTGTGTTTATGAAACACAAGTGACTGAAATTAGATTATATTCCAGTTTTAAATGTGCATCTGATAACAGATAACCTACGTGGGATTACACAAGTTTTTTATTTTTATTTTATTTTAAAGAGAACCAGTTCTAAGTTAGAATAATTTGCTTTTTGGGTTAAAAGAATTGCTTTAGGGTAAATGTACCTATTAAAGGGTTAGTTCACCCAAAAATGAAAATTAGCCCATAAATTACTGATGGTTATCACTTTAAGATTCTGTCAACTCAAATCTGCAGACTGACTCTGACCTTTGGCAACTACTGTGAACTTCTCCAGACTGTAAATCAGTGGAAAATTGGGACAACAATTGTGTAGTGTATTCCACCCTTAAGAGACTATAGATAAGTTGGCATCCATTTAATAAAAGGCTTCATAATGAGGCTAGTTTCTGTGTTCATCCCCATGAATGAAATGTTTTATTGGTTTATTTTATTCTTTTTTTTAAATTTGTGTTACTTAGCTGAACGCAGACTAGTCTAGATGTTGCAATGTGCTTAAATGACATTTCATTATGAATATACAGTATAACTGATCAAATTGAATGCCTTGTTGCTTGATTTTTGTGTTCTGTTTTTTTTTTGTGATTGACTTTGTACATTAAAAAAATTTTTTTTAATTATTCTTTAAAAAGGTTGTTTAAAATAAACAAGAATTTTTAATAAAACATGATGTGAGCTTAATGGGAACAGGGGTGTGCTTAAAGGGTACAAACATGTACCCATTAAGCACAGCCGGACTTTTTAAATTTAATGATGTATATCTTAATTGAAATGC
>NW_015542347.1:1363075-1378876 GCF_001515605.1 Sinocyclocheilus anshuiensis
ATTTTTGTGTGAGAGATTAATCTTTTATTTTAACATAACTTTTTGTACTGAAACCAATATCTTGTGCACTAAAAATTAGAGCCCGACCGATATGGGTTTTTTGGGGGCCAAAACCGATACCGATATTAGGGAGTAAAAAAAGACCGATACTAATATATCAGCTGATATTCTTTGTGTAGGCTATATTATAGTACAGTATAATCAAAAGTTTGGACACACTTCCCATTCGTGTGTCCAAACTTTTGACTGGTACTGTATATAGAATACAGTATATAGCCTACATAAACAGATTTTGCAGTTTAATATTCAAAGACACAGTCTATATATATATATATATATATATATATATATATATATATATATATATGTGTGTGTGTGTGTGTGTACTGACCTCTTTTTTATTTATTCATCAAAAATAAGATCAATTCCATGAAATTCCACGTTATACAGTAAATTCCGTTTTTATGACTGGATTCCGCGATTCCGTTCATGTTTTCTGCATCGCGGAAATCATAGGGCCCTACTAATGTAGCAAACGAATACGATAAACTCATTGTGAGAGTAAAAGACGAGGACATTGTTGTTTATTTACTTAGCATTGAGTCTCTCCAACTAGGTGACAACGTAGCGTTAAATCACCATTCAACAGACTCAAATCACCACCGTACTGCCGTCTTTTGGGCTGCAGAAAGATACTAACTTTTCAATCTGCTACGTTATTGACTGTACTGACAAACTATGCTGACACCGTGTCCGCGCCGCAACAGGACGCGACAAAGCGACCGTTGAAAATAATTTGAACTTTGTGTCAGCACGTCATAAATAGAACGTGGCATCAGTTTACTGCATCCAGTGTAAGACAGCATACACCGGCCGCGCGCCGCGCAATGTGATGTGACCGATGTAATAAGCATGAGCTCTGGGCCGCGGTGCGGCCAGTATAAACACCAGTCCAGCTGCGATCAGCCCTGATTGCCGTAACACAGGCTTTAATGTGCCGCAGACCTGTGCCGTGATGCGCAGATCAGCTCTAGTCTCAAACGTCACTGAATCTGCTGTTAAAAATGAGCCATCCATTCATCATATCATCATGCAAACTAAGAATTAGAATCATTGTAATGTGACGATCAAATGTAGGTGCGGGTGGGTGGCGGGTGGATAATTTGAAGCAGCGGACTTGGGTGAAGTTTGAGCTCATCCGCTCATCTCTACCCTACACTGACCTGGGTCGCCAGTAGCAAACAATGGAGCGCGCTCTGCTGGACAAACTAAGTAATTACACCATTCAGAAGCATTTAATCTGCGTTATATGTTCTGTAAAAAAAAAATGTTCATATCAGCGGCATATTCGCCAATACCGATATATATGTGACAGGCTCATATATCGGCGACAGGCTCATATCGGCCGATAATATCGGCTAAACGATATATCGGTCGGGCTCTACTAAAAATGTCTCAATGTAGATTTTGGTGAGCTTAATAGGTACATTTACAAAACGCAGGTCACGAATTAGAAGTACAAACCGAAGATTTGCAAAGAAAAATGTCGGAGGATTTCGATATAAACCAAGAGGAGACTGGTTTTCCTTTGCTAAAGTAAGGAAACTTTGCTTCCTTTGCGCCTATAAACAAACTGGCGAGACTAGCATATCTCAGAGGCGCGCGCGCTGCGCATACGTCATACACCTTCCACCGGAACGGAACGTATGATAGATAACGGAAGTGAGAGAAAAGTGTTTATTAAGTTTGAAATATGGCTATTTTCTTACAAAAACTCATGGATTCGCTACAGGTGGCCTTTATTCATCCCCCGGAGCCATCTGCGGCACATTTTATTATGAATGCACGAGCTTTATTTGACGACATGTGGACTGTTCAACTGCAACACCCTCTGAGTGCCATTAAACAGCTTGAAAGATCAAAGACAACTTTTAACATAACTCTGACTGGATTCGTCTGAAAGAAGAAAGTCATTTACACCTAGGATGCTTCGAGGGTAAGTAAAACACAAGCTAATTTTCATTTTTGGGTGAACTAACAAATGTGAGTTCACCCAAACTTGAAGTGTCCAGCAAATGGTTCAACTATTTTTGGGTTACTTATTTATTCGTTTTTGCAGTGGTATCACAAAGGGGATGAATTTACATAAATTTACAGTAACAATTTACGATGAACACAACAATACAAAAAAAAAAAAATTGCACAAATCAAACCAAAACAAAAATACAATTAAAAAAAGACCGTTTATGTTTTAGACAACCAAAAACTAGTGAAGAAAAGAAAATAAATTAGAATGAAACCCTATAGAATAAAACCCTTTAAGGATTAGACAACCAACAGACCAGTCAATTTTCAAAATTTGCAGACTAATCACAATGCTATATTCATTTAGCCCATATTTAGTGTGACATCACCACTTGCGGTCACCTTTGATTTTATCTATGTTGAGGGTTGCTTTTGAGCAACTATGATGATAAATGACAAAATTCAGAGGCTTTTTTCGGTCCTGTTTTTGCTGGGTGTTCACATCATTAGGGAATAGAAATTCCTGTAACAATGGCAAAATTAAGACAGGAAATCAGAAAAGGCTATATTATCAGCACTCTCATGGCATGTGGGAATGACTGAGAATGAATGCATTAAAATAAAGCACTTTAATGAATGCAGTACACTCAAAACATCAATAATTCAGCCCTCCACATCTGTCCCTGTGGTCAGAACTGCAGTCATGTTAGGTAAGAGTCTGAAAATAGCACGCTACCGTCTCGTCGCCAAAATGAGCGTGTGCCTCAAAAACAAATCCTGAGATACACACTGAAGTGGAGGAAAAGAGGGAGAAAATGATAGGGAAGAAATGGCTGTTCTTTAAATAATTCACCTCATTGACAATGCGTCAGGCACATGTAAACCGATATGATAAACTCATTGTGAGAGTAAAAGACAGGGACATTTTTGTTTGTTTACTTAGCATCGGGTCTCTCCAACTAGGTGACAACGTAGCGTTAAATCACCATTCAACAGACTCAAATCACCACCGTACTGCCGTCTATTGGACTGCAGAAAGATACTAACTTTTCAATCTGCAATGTTACTGACTGCACTGACAAACTATGCTGACTTAGGAAATGTGATGTGACCGATGTGATAAGCATGAGTTCTGGGATGTGGCGCAGCTGTTACAAACACAAGCATTGACTGCCACGATGGCCGTGGAGCCGTAAAGGCTGATAAATAATTCACCTCATTGACAATGCGTCAGGCACATGTAAACCGTACCCACTTTATTCTAGCCAAGCTGAAAAATAATGAGCACTTACAAGACACTAAAATAGCAGTGCATTAAACATGCAGTCAGGAGATTCTCCAGGAAACCGAAGCAATCAAACATTAAACAACATTAAGGAGACTTGCAAATTTTGAGTAGATGAAAAATGTAGGTCTTTGTCAGTTTAATATTCTAGACCATCAAATTAGCTCTAGCGTGTAGACTAACAACATTTAATCAAAGACGCATTTGAAGTAAGAAATCTCATGGAGATCAATTTAACAGTATCTTCAAAACAGAAAACACAACATTAAAGTCACTTTGTAACCAGTTTCCGTCCAATATACAGCTACTCCAAACTGATTGGCTGGCTTTATGCAACTTGTAAGTAAGGACACATGTTTTGTTTTTATCAGTCCACCTAGAAATAGTAAAGAAGGTACTACTTAAGGTATGACATGGTAAATTTGACAAATATCAATAAACCTAGATCTAAAAGTAGCCCTAAACAGCTGAAGTAGAAATAAAAGTGTTTCTGTATGTATAGGCGTTCAGGTTCAAGGCATGTCCTAATACATTTACATACTCAAATGAGTTAAAAAAAAAAAAAGTTAACAACTGCCATAATGTAGCCATGTCTGCTTTGATATGCTTTCTAGGTTACTCTGCATGAGGACTTCCTCACATTTAGCCGTCTAAATACTCCACAATATGTCCACTTCCCATCAAAAACAAAGATCATCTAAGAAACACTTCAACTAGTATTTTGGGTTCATTCATTCTGCCTCCCATTTGCCAAATGCATTTTCACTTAGGTCAACATCAAATGTCATTCACAAACCCTTTTATGCTCATTATGCAATGATTTTCTGATTGAAATTGGATATTCAATAAGAAAAAAAAAAGTAGAAAAGCAGCTGTTACATACTAGAATGACACCATTCTTGATGCGTTTATTTTTTGAAGGTGACTTAAGTTTTTATTTAGTTTCAGTAGTTTGCACCAAATGAATTGTGCACAATACGACCAGGATGTTAATTAATAAAGTAAATACACTACCATTTAAAAGTTTAGGCTCAGAACGGGTTTTAAAAGAATACTTTTATTCAGTAACAATTAGAGATGTAACAGTATGAAAATTTCATATCACGATTATAGTGACCTAAATTATCGTGGTTATCAGTATTATCACGGTATTGTTAAAATGTGCTGCAAATGTTCAAAAAGTACTGATATAAATCGTTTTACCCAGTTTTATATTTGTGAAGAGCAGGCAAAAGCACGCACATCGATCTCAACTGGGTGCTCGACTAAGAAACAAGTGGAAATATTTTAAATGTAAAGTCGGCAACACCAAAGCTCCAAAAGTATCAAAAAATTTATTTTTTAAAAAGACTGTCGCATAGCATATGTGACGTTTCGAGCACGCAGGCTCTTCATCAGACAAATGAACAACACTGACATCCCAATCTTTATAGGCCTACCTCCAGGTGATCAAAGGCCACATGACCGTACAATATTATCGTGATAATAATAATACCAAAACAATAACATATCAACCAAGGATCACAATTTAGTCGTATTCGCCGTATTTGCAGCAGTGATGAAGATTTTCAACAGCAATCACAAATTTTATCACAGAGATTCAGAAAACGATCGTATCGAGAAGAGTGGATTCAGTTGGCAGCGAGTCGTTTTAAAGATGTGTCACAACAAGAGAGTCTCGTTAAAAAACATAAAACCGTTGTGTCAACTGTTACATCCAATATTCGCCTGTGTCGAAGGACATTGATAATGTTTTATTGAAGCACTGGCATATGGTAGAGAGTGATCCCCACCTTAAGAAATGTTTTGACAAACCACCTCGTTTAGTGCACAAGAAAACACCTAATCTTCTAAATCTTTTGGTTAGAGCTGATTTGAAACCTGCTCCTCATTTTTTGAACAAAATACCATATGGGAATTACAGATGTGGTAACTGTCAACAGTGTAATTTCACATATAAGACGTCGACCTTTACACATCCGCACACGGGAAAAAGTTTTTAAATTCGAGGCACTATTTCATGTAACACGGCTAATGTCATTTATCTGTTGCGTTGCCCCTGTGGTTTATGTTATATTGGTAAGACTAGCAGACCTCTAAAAACTCGCATCTCTGAACATCGATGTGCAATTAGACATCGCGATCCAAAAAGTCCGGTAGCACAGCACTTTGCAGAGTCAAGACACTCAGTTTTCACTCTTCAGTACATAGGTATTGAAGTAGTGAAGTGTCCGCGTCGCGGAGGTGATATCAACAAATTGCTTTTACAACACGAAGCCTTTTGGATTTATACACTAGACATGTTGTCCCCTAGAGGATTAAATGAGGACTTTGATATTTGTCCATTTCTTTAAACATAAGATATCTATTTACATATAATAAACGCTTTGTGGTTATTGATTTGTATTTATGTACCCAGGCAGGCATCAATTAATGTTATTAAACAATATTTTGAGAATTACATTCGTGTATTTTGCATAGCTTTATATGTTTTTGATTTATTTTTATTTCTTATTTTGGTTTCTATGTTTTTCTCCTTGGTTGATATGTTATTGTTTTGGTATTATTATTATCATGATAATATTGTACGGTCATGTGACCTTTGATCATCTGGAGGTAGGCCTATAAAGATTGGGATATCAGTGTTGTTCATTTGTCTGATGAAGAGCCTGCGTGCTCGAAACGTCACATATGCTATGCGACAGTCTTTTTAAAAAATAAATTTTTTGATACTTTTGGAGCTTTGGTGTTGCCGACTTTACATTTAAAATATTCCCAGTTTTATATTTAAAATCAACAAACAATAAATAAAATGTCTGTGCAAATTGCATGCAAATTCAGACTGTTTTTTGGCTAAACAGAAACTGAACACAGGCTGAATGTGAATGTAAGTCGCTGTAAATCCACTCTCTGACAGCAGGTGGTGCTTATGGAACAGCTGAATTACAGCGGTATCCCGTAACCTCCGTGGTCAAAGCAGCATTAAGATTAAAACTTGACTAGGTATTGCATGGAGTGAAGAAGAAAAAAAATGCCATCGAATCTTTTCTGAAGTCAAGTCAGAGGTACATTCATATAATTTATTCATTCATATATCCATTTGTATAATTCCCTTAGCACTCTTTAAAAACCACCCAGCTTTCCGCAGTTTTCACACAAAACTAAACTAGTGCGCACCCGAGACTGTTACTGAAAACTTCGCTTTATGCTGGACAGTATTTACTTTTTCTCAGTTATTCAAATCACAGTAATCGAGTATGGTTTTAATGATAATTAAAATATGAAACGGTAATACTAACTGTGGGGAACTTTATCATGATTTATCGTCAAACCAGTGATTGTTCCATCCCTAGTAACAATGCATTAAACTGATAAAATGCTACATTAAAAGACATTTATATGTTACAAATTGGCATATTGAAATGTTTTATGAAAGATCATGTGACACTAAGGACTGGATTAATGGCTGCTGGAAATCCAGCTTTGCCATCATGGAAATAAATTACATTTTAACATTTACAATAGAAAACTGGCATTTTAAAGGGGTCCTATTATGCTTTTTCACTTTTTTAATTTTAGTCAGTGTGTAGTGTGTATGTTTTGGCATTAAAAAGATCTAGAAAGTTACAAATCTCAAAGTCCACTCCAAAGGGAGATATTTAGTTTTTTAAAAATCCCTTTTCAAGAACTACAACGAACGGCTCGTTTGGACTACAGCGTTTGTTTTCCAGGCTTTGTGATATCACAAAGCGGCTCATTAGAATTTCATTACAAATAATTCCCGCCTACAGAAATTCGAATGGTTGGGGGTGGGGAGGGGCGAGGTTGCGGACCTTCATCAAAGCCGGAACTAATCGAGCCAGGCTGGAGAGAAAGGTATTTTAATCATGTAAATTATATGAAAAATAATGTGTTTTTCGAACCACCAAGCATGAGAGCATGTTCTAGTACACCCCCAAAACAAACTCAAGACTTTGTAAAAGAGCATAATAGGACCCCTTTAAATTGTAATTTTAATTCAGAATATTACTTGTGTTACAGTATTTTAACCAAATAAATGCAGCCTTCGTTAACAGACTTCTTTCAAAAACATCAAACACCAAACTTTTGAATAGTAGTGTAGTCCAATTTAATAAAATAAACAAACTATGAATTTAAAATATGAAACTAAACTTTCAAGCTTAACAGGACTTGCATCCATGATGAAAAGTAAAGGACAGAAAGTGGTTTCCTATTAGACAACAATGGGTGTCACTGTGTTTTATTCCATGGAGTGGGCTTCTTTCTTTTATCATTCACACACATGATAGAGGCTCTTGGCTTTCATGACAATGCGGCTCCGGCGTGGCTGGAGGATTCAGTCCCGTTCTGGAATGCTATGACGAGCATGTGGTGTGGGATGACACAGACATGAGGGAGTTGTTGAGTTGCACAGTTGTCTTGGCGATAGAGAAGACCATCTGCGAGGCGGCTGACACAGACATACTGCGTCGCTCCCAAGCCATGGGCACACACATACTTCAGCTCTGAACATTAGGGAAGTCTGATGTTAGCAAGATCCTTCTGACAGTATTATTAGTGCAGAATGGTGTCACGCTATCAAACAAGATAAACATTACAACAAGCAAAAATTAGACATTTATTCTCAGAGAGGTGGTTCTTACTAAACATGCTCTTTTAAAGGAACAGTTAACAATTTAGATGAACGACCTTTTATCATTAATTTAATGGTGCCATAGACTATTTTTTGTCCACCTTTGTCCATAGTCATTGTTTCTTTTACCAAAACCAGCTGTAATTTAGTTTTTCAATGAACTTTTTCATCCCTCTTTCTGACCACAAATGGTTTTTGTTACCAATTATCTCTTTTACGATTGGCTAACTTCTTTGCATATGAAATGAGTAGCTTGAACTGCTTTGGACGGACATTTCCTTCATTTAATAGCTAGCTAACATAATGCAGAATACCAAAATTTAATGTAAGGGAACATAATTAAAATTAATTGAAATTCAAAGAAATTCATATTCATTCAAAGCATAGTTTGAAAGGTTTTCACAGAAAGATAGACAGAACGAAAGACAGAAGGACAAGCAACAACAGACAGAATGAATGATAGGATGACAGATAGATAGAACGACAGACAGACAGATAGCTAGACATACAAATGACAGATTTTTTTTTTTAAGTTTTCACAGATCATAGAATATAGACAGAATGATAGACAGTGGCTGGACTAGGAAGGGATACTTCCTCAGAATTTAACAAAAGCTTCACTGTTCTAAACTTTTTTTTAGAAGAATCTGAAATATTCAAAAGCCCCATTTTGGGCCCATATTTCAATAATATTGATACCTCCTGCTTTGTTACACACAGGCAATGATCTTCTCAAGTCAAACCACAACACTAAAAGGATTGAAGTAGTCAGTGGAAAACCAATACATTTAACATACTGGACTCAAAGGCAAGGTAGCAGGTCAAAACAGACAATGTGCAAAAAGCTGGCAAAAATAATCAAACAAAAATCCTCTATGACATAGACAAAATTCATAAAAGCTCTCGGATTCCTGCTGTCTCTAAGCCATAAAGAATCAGCTGTCCTCCATAGTAATAGCAAAGAATTTCCAATGTACAGGTACCATTGTATAGATGTTTTAGCTTATGAATGGTGAAAATAACAAGCACTGCTATTATTGCTCATACTTTGGATAAAGTGTTCATTGAATTCATTGCATATCTTTTGTGCTACATAGTGTTGTCATGATACCAAAAACTTGGTCCAGTGGTTCTCAAACTTTTTTGGTCACGCCCCCCTTTAAACCTATAAAAATCTGGCGTCCCCCCCTTTCCCGAATCCCCATCCCACCTCAGACTACCAAATCATTTCACTAAACAATGAAAAATGTATGCTTTTTTAATAAAAAGAAAACCTACAGGGAAAAAAAACCCCACCTGCATCACTTGGAACATCGAAGAGAGAATAACTGTTATTATTATTATTCTCTCTGTTATATATATATATAACGGACATTTCCTTCATTTAATAGCTAGCTAACATAATGCAGAATACCAAAATTTAATGTAAGGGAACATAATTAAAATTAATTGAAATTCAAAGAAATTCATATTCATTCAAAGCATAGTTTGAAAGGTTTTCACAGAAAGATAGACAGAACGAAAGACAGAAGGACAAGCAACAACAGACAGAATGAATGATAGGATGACAGATAGATAGAACGACAGACAGACAGATAGCTAGACATACAAATGACAGATTTTTTTTTTTAAGTTTTCACAGATCATAGAATATAGACAGAATGATAGACAGTGGCTGGACTAGGAAGGGATACTTCCTCAGAATTTAACAAAAGCTTCACTGTTCTAAACTTTTTTTTAGAAGAATCTGAAATATTCAAAAGCCCCATTTTGGGCCCATATTTCAATAATATTGATACCTCCTGCTTTGTTACACACAGGCAATGATCTTCTCAAGTCAAACCACAACACTAAAAGGATTGAAGTAGTCAGTGGAAAACCAATACATTTAACATACTGGACTCAAAGGCAAGGTAGCAGGTCAAAACAGACAATGTGCAAAAAGCTGGCAAAAATAATCAAACAAAAATCCTCTATGACATAGACAAAATTCATAAAAGCTCTCGGATTCCGGCTGTCTCTAAGCCATAAAGAATCAGCTGTCCTCCATAGTAATAGCAAAGAATTTCCAATGTACAGGTACCATTGTATAGATGTTTTAGCTTATGAATGGTGAAAATAACAAGCACTGCTATTATTGCTCATACTTTGGATAAAGTGTTCATTGAATTCATTGCATATCTTTTGTGCTACATAGTGTTGTCATGATACCAAAAACTTGGTCCAGTGGTTCTCAAACTTTTTTGGTCGCGCCCCCCTTTAAACCTATAAAAATCTGGCGTCCCCCCCTTTCCCGAATCCCCATCCCACCTCAGACTACCAAATCATTTCACTAAACAATGAAAAATGTATGCTTTTTTAATAAAAAGAAAACCTACAGGGAAAAAAAACCCCACCTGCATCACTTGGAACATCGAAGAGAGAATAACTGTTATTATTATTATTCTCTCTGTTATATATATATATATATTTTTTTTTTTTGTGTGTGTTTTTTTGTGGGCTTCATGCTGTCCGCTAAGGCATAGGCATTTCCTCCTCACCAACGAAATGAACACCGTGTCGGACGCGAGTCGCAAAAGACAGTAGAACCCATTATAATCAGTGACGCGGTCTACATTGGATGAGGCACGACGCAACACGACAAATCCCTGACAGTAAACTGATGCCTTGTTCTATTTATGACGTACTGAGTACTGACACAAAGTTAAAATGATTTGCAACGGTCGCTTTGTCGTGTCCAGTGTAGAGCTGTTGCGGCGCATCGTCCGGTGTAGACACAGTGAGTGAAGCCGAGAGCAAGATATGCCTCGTCATATTTTCTGCATTTAGCTTTTGAATGAACAGCACCTGCCTGGTTCTGTGCGACTTCATCTATGGCTTTTCTCTTCCCTTTCACAAACCGATCCATCTCCCATTCTAGGTTACGTTCTTTGGCTGTTTACCTTTTTTATTTATTTTCTTTTTCTGCTGATGGCCCGCGCCCCCCTGCAATACTCGTGCGCCCCACACTCTGTGAACCACTGCAGTAATCAATACCAATTCCAGTACAATTTCATGGCTATCGGTACCAATTTCAGTAATGTCTATACTACCATGCTCAACATTGCTAAAACACAGTGTAAATAGAAATGTTACACAGTGCTCTAACACATACACACTGGAGCGTTTAAATGCAGCCACCTGTCAGTATGTACCAAATTGACCATTTATTTGGTACTAATGGTCCTGCAGAAAGGCTGATATCATTACGCTTTAAAAAGTATCGACCTGGTAAAGAAGTACTGGTACATTTGACAACACTACAACAGACATAAATGACATCTCAAAAACTGTATTTTGAGGAGTGGCTCTTTTAACATGGGCCAGTAAGCAACCATCTTGAAACCAATCCAGTAGCACTGTGCTGGCGAGTTCAAGTTCAGCACAGGCCATCACCACTCATATTTTTTTCTAAAAACGTAAAATCTAGTTGCTGTAGCTTCGAATGCCAAAAAAAATTGATGAAATCATTTGTTAGAGGTCAAATAAAAGTAATAAAGTTTAAACAAATACACCATGCACATTAAATAAGCAACCCACATCAGTTGCTCTCAGCTTAGGGTGTGTAAAAATCCCCTCTCTCCGTCACACACATACCAGCAAACACACAGGGGTCTGTTTCTCTCCAGCATGTAGTATTGGCAGGGGCTGCAGACAGACCAGAACACAGCTGTGAAGTCTGGTCTACCGCCACGGAGCACTCATCACTGCCATACCGCCTGCCACCCCGACGGACCTCCAGACCTATGCATCTGTAGGGGGTGTGTGAGGAATCCACAGGTTTTTCATGGCACACTGCTCTCTTGCCGATGCTTTCGGAGGGTCACTGTTCACATGAACATTTGTAGCTCTCACATACTGTGATTTTTGCGATGTGAAAAACATATACGAAATTGAGGAATCCAGTAATAAAAATTTAACTTACAGTGTAACAGAGTGTCACAGAATTTTTTTAATGAAAAGTAGGACTGTACACGTAATAAAATCATCATATGATATATAAAAGCAGCAACTCAGAGGTCTTCTACCCATCAAAAGAAATGTTCAGTTCAAGACATTGGGACAGAAATATTTTACTATTGAACAGTAGAATATACTTTTCAAATGAATAATAATCATAATAATAATAACACTCAATTTTTTAACAGTAAAGGTTTAACAGCAAACCTGACACAAAAAAAAATGTTTGTCAAAAATAAAAGGAATTGTTACATTTTCATTTGATTACATTTAAAAAATGTATTAAACTTATGCCTTCATTTGATTATCTTTTTTTTTTTAAGTATTATAACAATAAACAAATTTCTACAGAATTTCTGAAAAAAAATCTAGAACAAATTTCTGAAAAACATTTCATAGGCCCTTCATGTTTCATGATTTAAATTAATTAGACTTTTTGTCTAATTAGGCTTTTTGATGACTACAATTTAATTTAACCATTAAAATGAAATCCAGAAAAATTTAAACTCCCT
This sequence comes from Sinocyclocheilus anshuiensis, assembly GCF_001515605.1. Lineage (NCBI taxonomy): Eukaryota > Metazoa > Chordata > Actinopteri > Cypriniformes > Cyprinidae > Sinocyclocheilus > Sinocyclocheilus anshuiensis. The sequence goes on from NW_015542347.1 coordinate 1,375,551, forward strand.
ATACATTCCAGCTTTATTTTCAGCCTCATGAATTTCCCTTCATAACATTCATGTTCTGGCCTAGATTACGCACAATAAGCGTTCCACGGCTTTTACAAGATTGTGGGATGAGCGTGTGCCTTTAGAGCCAACATTTCAATGACCCGTTGAATTCTGTGGTTTTCTAATGTGGGCTCAGAGGTCAAACTACTGATTCACTTTTGGGGGATTTCATTCAGGCTGATTTACTCATAGCCTGTCAAGGAAGCATGCAGTTAAGCCAAAATGAATGACTGTATTCAATCTGATTAAACCAAAGGTCAAGAAAACGACTGTCCATATAAAGGCCTGAGTTTTTATTTCCATGTGCATTTTCATATGAGAACTTAAAATACATGCAATAACATACAGCACAAACATATAAATTTCTGTTGTTATTTTTGTACTTGGACTGAGACAAAATGGTTGACTAGTTTATTTTAAATTTAAAGGTGCTGTGAATACTAATTCCAATTTGATGCATCCTTGTTGATAAAAAATATTAATTTCTTTAAAAAAAAAAATCTTACTGACCTTAAAATTCTGAACAGACCATAATACCTTCATAATACGTAAAAGAGTTCAAACAGTACAAACAGACAAACAAAACTTTGTTTATCCCTGTCCTAACTGAAGTGTAATTGTTAGCGCAGGACTGCAGCACTTCATGGATTTCCCTCATGTGTTTCAGATGAACACATTCAGACCAGAACTCAGGTGAACTCATGAAAAACAAAACAAAACAACAAATATAAATCACAGAGGGACACTGAATAATCTCTGCTGATCTGACAACATCTTTAAGGTTATTACATTAACACAAAGCAGCAGAGGTGAATGCTAAAATATTAAATCATTAAAATCATAACAACATTATTTAAGACAACTACCATTTAATAAGAATTAAAGTGACAGCATTTACTGTCCAATGCCCCATAATGAACATTAAAAGCTGGATATGACAGGAAGCATGCAGTGCAATACGTACTGCAGTAAAGAGAGGAACTCGAAGAGGAAGGGGAAACACACTCAAGAGTGGGTGTGCCAATTAATTAGACTCATGACATCATGTACTGCCAATAAAGGATACCGGTTTTCCTCTGGATTATTTTAAGCATGCCCTATCTCAACATCTTGTGTAGTCCCTCTTTTGTTGGGAAAGCTACAATAATAGCAGGCCAACAGACTGATCGGAGATGCTATTATAAATAGGTAGAGAGTTAAGTCTTATTCAATGAAATACAGAGGTTTAATAAGCCATGAAATTGTGATCTGATCTGATCTTGACATGGAACATTTAATGATAAGAATATAAAAGGTTGCAGAAAGAAACTCAGATTGTTCGTTGACAAGTCAATGGATAAGAAATAGAGCACTTATTCACCTGATGCCAACTGATATATCTGGAACAGCCAAATACATGTAATAAAGTATTTCATTTCAAAAGTGCAAGCAAAGTCCTATTTTCCACAATACAGCGATCTTAAATGGATGGTTTAAATAAAAATGATTGTTAACAAAAAACAAAATGATTTAAAAATGTTTCTGTTCATTGAGATAAACTATTTCTACTAAATATAAATAGTAAATGAAAAAAAAAAAATTACTTGGCAACTAACTCAAATAGATGCAAGCTGGAGCACTAAAATTACAAAATCTAATCTAAACAGATATAAATTAAGACTAAATTAAAATATTTAAAGAAAACAAAAATAAATAATAAAATTAAAATTAAACTAAAATACAAAAATGGGGTCAATGGGGTCCAAACTGCGTTGTTGACTCATTGACTTTTAATGTATGGACAGAAACAACTAAAATATTCTTCAAAATATCTTCTTTTGTGTTCCACAGATTAAAGAGTCATACAGGTTTGGAATTACTGGGTGAACTACACCTTTAAACTATTGCAACTTATCTCCTAATATGACTTTACAAGATTTTCAGAAGACCTTTATTACATTACATTTTATGATAGTTTGTAACTGCTTAACTCTTCTGGGAAATAGACACTTAAAAGCAAATTAGAAAAAATGCTCCATCTTTCATTAGAGTGAGGGATTGGGTATCCTGTAATTAATCTGTCATCTGAATACACAGGCTTTTCCAAGCTCATGGAAATTCATTTTTGTGTAATAACTGCCAATTTAGAGGCTCCAAGTTCTACCACTTTAGCTACTCTAAAATTCTATTCCCATGTCATTAGGGCTGCACGATTAATCGCATGCGATATTTAACGCACATCTTGTCAGAAAGCCGGTTCTGTAATCAGCAGTACCGGCTTTACTGATAAGATGCGCTTTAAATATTGCATGCGATTAATCGTGCAGCCCTACATGTAATCATATAGTACAGTGCGGAAGAGCCCTGGCTGACGCAGTGGAGGTGCTGATGGTTCCCATGTGGGCCTGTTCCATCCCTCAGGTTACGCCATTAAATATTCACTCTGTACCTCTGCATAATTTACCCTGTCAACACACAGGAGAATGACTCTGCTGAAAAAAAGAGACAGCTGTCCCTAGGAAGAGCGAGAGCGACTGCACTTATGAGTACTGTCAGGTGGAAAAGTCACCGTAAAAGTGCTGAAGTGAAGTTCTGCCACAGCTATGCACAACACGACATCACAAATTCTCAGTTGAATGAGATATGTGTGTGAGAAAAAAAGAAAGTGAGGAAGTTAGAGAAAGAAAAATAACAGAAATACTCCCACATAAATGAAATTTTCTGGATCACTGGGTACAGAATTCACACTGGACATAAAATAAAGCCCTGACACAGATGTTTTTTTTCCTTTAAAAACATAGAAATGTAATAATTCAATAGTTTCATAACAATTCACCACTGAAAACACACAAATGTAGATGGCACAAACCACATTTTGCTAAAAATGAACCCATTTTAATTTAGTTTGGGTTTTTATTGATTTATTGATTGATCAAGGATTTTGAGGATAAGGGCAACCTGTACATCTTGGTATCAGGGTCCGTGAAAAATAAGAGTGTCCATAAACAAAAAACAGGGAAAACATTTTAAAGTTATTAGAAATGTGCTCTTTGTGTTCATGCTGGTTTCATATGGTTTTAAAGGGGTGGTTCATTGCGATTTCACTTTTTTAACGTTAAACAATATCTGCAAAGTTACGAAGCTGAAAATCTTTTAAAATTCTGGCGGTTTAATGCTTGCAAAAACGGCTGGTAGGGACTACAACGAGTTACTTCCCGGATCACAAACCCAGATAAACCCCGCCCTCGGGAAAAGGCAGCACAGGGGGCGAGGCCATGCAGGCCATGCTTAGAGAAGAGGAAGAG
>NW_015542347.1:1379016-1379330 GCF_001515605.1 Sinocyclocheilus anshuiensis
AACATAAGCAGTAGCATTTACAACAGCGTATCTAAAAGTATGAGACAACAACAAACAAAAAACATAGGCCTACCATTAAAAGCCGTGCTTGCACAGGTTCTGCACGATCCTCTTCAATAATATCCTCTGCTTCTCAATCGGGCTCAAACTGATAAGCGTATTAACGACGCCTTTGTTTACAATGCAACCGGAGCACATGGGCTGATGTGAGGGGCAGGACGATTAGACGCTCACTAGAGGCGGTTTAGCCAATCACAACACACCTAGCTAATCAATCAGAGCCCATCGCCTATTTCTGAGGGAGGGGCTTCATA
>NW_015542347.1:1379383-1380141 GCF_001515605.1 Sinocyclocheilus anshuiensis
TCTTAAAAAACGAAGCATTAACACATGTTAGACTGCACCCCATAAACACAATCAAGCCTAGAAAAAAAACACTGAACCACCCCTTTAAAAAATGTTTTTAAGAAAACTGTCAATTTAAAGACATTAAAAATGTCATATGGAGTAACAATCAAGTAATAACATATTTCCAAACACATTAGATGTGAGTATATCATATTGTGTATATTCTTTTTAAAATATATATATTTTTTTTTTATTATTTATGAATTATAAATTCATAAATATCCACATTTTAAGACTTGTTTACCTTGCTGCATGCAGGGGTCCTGTTTTTATGGTTTTAGTAAGTTTTAATAAGCTGTAAATATATAATATAAATATTATTCTAATGCAGCAGTTCTCAATTCCAGTCCTCGCGTACCCCCGCTCTGCACATTTTGTATGTTTCTCTTATTGCTTAATACGTTTGTTATATTTGACTGTAAGTGCCCTGCGAAGTGGACATTACTGGATATTCCTCCATGATTCCAGTTTGAAGGGAGCGTATATGTTTGTATGTTTCTCTTATTGCTTCAGACGTTTGTTATATTTGATTGTAAGTGCCCTGCGAAGTGGACATTACCAGATATTCTGCCATGATTCCAGTTTGAAGGGAGTGTATATGTTCCAGACAAAGGGCATTCAAGTGTGCGAGACGTGAATTTAATTTGTATTTATTTACAGAGGTATATTATGTCCCACTTCACGCTTCTCTAGTAAGTTTCGTATGTGTGTGAAGA
>NW_015542347.1:1380744-1387501 GCF_001515605.1 Sinocyclocheilus anshuiensis
AAATAATTCCCGCCTACAGAAATTCGAATGGTTGGGGGGTGGGGAAGGGCGAGGTTGTGGTTAGAACGCTTGGTTGAGTGAGTGCATCAGACGAGACGACGAAGAAGAGCTGCTGCAGAGTTAGTGCATCAGAGAAAACCAAGAAGAGCTGCTGTGCTGTAGTGTCAAATTTTCTGCATGTCTAGAACAGCGGTTCTCATTTCCAGTCCTCGTGTACCCCCGCTCTGCACATTTTGTATGTTTCTGTTATTGCTTCAGACGTTTGTTATATTTGACTGTAAGTGCCCTGCGAAGTGGACATTACCAGATATTCTGCCATGATTCCAGTTTGAAGGGAGTGTATATGTTCCAGACAAAGGGCATTCAAGTGTGCGAGACGTGAATTTAATTTGTATTTATTTACAGAGGTATATTATGTCCCACTTCACGCTTCTCTAGTAAGTTTCGTATGTGTGTGAAGACGCTGCACGCAGTGGCGCAGCGCAAATCTGTAAATGAATATTCCGAAGTGAAGTAAACTTCAACGGATTTCCCCTGCTCAGGGAGTAGGGAGCAATGGACACTGTGTAGGGACCATGTCAATCGGAACACAGTTCATGCACGGAGCTCACTTCTAATGAGATGATGATCTGAATCAGGTGTTTACAAAGAGAGACATGCAAAACATGCAGAGCGGGGGTACACGAGGACTGGAATTGAGAACCACTGTTCTAATGAATATATTTATTAAAATATAAAATATTATGAAAAATTAAAAAATTAAATGAAACAAATAACAGATTATACCACGATACTTTTATTTTTAAGATTTTCTATTTTATAGATTTTTGTCTTTAATCCCCCCAAAATATAAAAATGAATAATACAGAAATTAAAACAAGCTCAATACAGAAATGATGTATTAGTCATTGTATGTATGAACAGCATTTTAAATGTAGTTTTGAATAAATTAATAGATTCAATCCAAGAATAGATCTAGTTCTAGATCCAAAACAGCAAGTCATATTCATAATGTTTTCCTTGTTGTCCGCAAGCATATCAAAACAGACCTTGATCATTACCAATGAAATCTCAAACCAACTATTTACTCTCAAGCAAGGTTGATGCATGAGTAAAAAGAGGAAGCATCAACCTCACACTGCCATTTTTTTCCATAAGGTACCTAAAGGCAACCACAAAGCTCAGTGAGGAGTTCCTTCTGTAAATGTATTCTAAAAAGCAACATTTTCCTGTCATCCCATTTACAGGTTCAGCTCCACAATTCCGAATGAAAGCTGGAATTCTATCGGGTCTTTACAGGGTCAGAGGCCATAAATTAGAGCCACAATGCACTAACATCTGCTGGGTTTAAACAGAGCTAACATTACACTACACAAAGCTACAATGGCCCCAAAAGAATACATTTCATTTCATGTTGTGTCGAGAATGAATTCATCAAATGGGCTAATTCCCGGAGGACTGGCTTATTGTTTGAGACAGAAACACGTCACGCCTTGCCGCAGCTTTTCTTACAGTCAGAAAAGAGCTTGTCATGTGATCTCGGCCTTTCACGCTCAAATTCCGGGGCAGCTATAGTCACCACCGCCCCATGCACATGGCGGTCCCCCGAATCCAACAGATGGTTTTCGTTTAGGCCGTGGCCCGCAGAGCTAGGAGGCAACCAGCCAGAGAGGTGATTCATGAAGTGGACTTTTCCTCGTTATGATGAAAAAACGCCTGTGGCATGGGTAAAACAAAACCAATGCTCTGAGAGAAGGCAAGAACATACTGTAGAGAAAAATGTGCCATTTAATCTAATTAAGAATGTCAATGCTTTATGCACACACACAGCTGTGAAATGACAGGGCAACTGTGTTGATGTGAACTGGAGCAGCGAACATCTTGTAAGAGAGAACTTGGTGTATGCATGCGGCAGGCGCAAAATGAAACCGTGCTTGGGACATGATAATGGGGCAAAAATGACCTAAATGACAGTTCTGTGGGAATGTAATACAACCCAAATGGATTCAAGCAAAAGTATGAGGAATGTACCAACCACCAGCACTGAAAGTGGGCATGAGCCACAAGGAAACAAAGTCTGCTAAAGAACAAAAAATATAATCAGTTGTACTGTATTGCTATACCAGCTCTCAAATGACTCCCTCAACCTTTGCGGACCTCCTCTTTAAACTGTTGATGATAAATGGTTCAAACTACAATTTGACTAATAGTCACACTTTTGGTTTTCTATTTGGTGCGTCTCTAATATCACTAATATACAGGGCTCGCAAAATCGCTAGCCCGATGTCCCGGGGCTATTGTGTTTTCCAGTCGGGCTACCAAAATGTATCACCACTCTGCCCAACGGGCTATCTTAAATGCAGATCTCCTGTGGGTCCTTAAAAAAATCCTAAAGTGAGTTAAAAGTTAAGAGTCAACCACGCCTACCTAAAACGGCTCGTTCAATATTAACAATTAATATTTGTAAGTTTTAAATTGACAATAATTTATATGCTTGATTTATCCCTTTTTATCAAAATGGTCTAAAGGCTGAAATGCTGAAAATAAGATTTTTGTTTTTGTGAAAACCTGTATCTGAACTGTAAATCATGTAATTTTATGGCTCAGTACTGTATGTTACCACAGACATTGTCCAACCCCACTCATACAGTGTTCATTTTACTTGTGCAGCTCTTAAAATGGGTCATAAATTGCCTTAAATGTATTTTTACAAATTCTGCAGATACCCTGTAAATAGCGAAACAAAGTTCCTTCCTTCGTATTTGTTGATATTTGTGTATTGAAAATATTTTTGATTTTACATTTAAACTCATATCTGATTTTCTATATTTAAAAAAAAAAAAAAAAAGGTCTTTTTTTTTTATTTGGGCTAGTTAAATCAATTTTCGGGCTACCAACATCTGAAGAGTACCTGCCCGAAGGGCTACCAGGGATTTTGAAATTTTGCGAGCCCTGATATCTCTTGATATAATAAACACTGAAACAATGGGGTAAACAGGGAGATCAACTAATATTTCTAATATTTCAACTAATACGTCAACAAATATTTCATATTTATATTTAATGTTGTTTAAATACTTTTTTACATAACAGCCATTCATGCTTAAGTGAGATTTTGAAGTGCATAACATGTTATGCACAATTATTTTTTTATTTAAAAAAAAAAAAAAAAGGGCTAAAGTCTTACACCTATACACTGATTGTATTACAGATGGTACTCAATCAGAATAAGTGTTTACCTCTGTGGCTTCTGACTGCCAGCATTGTAAGCAAACGCATCAAAGTGCATGTTCATAAGTAGCAGTCTACATTGAGGGTTTGCAGTTAGATTTGATGCTTGCATTTGGCAGATAATCAAGAACCCTGTAGTTAAAATGAATCAAGTCAAGTCAAGTCAAGTCTGCTTTATTGTAAATTCTTCCACATGTACAGCGCATACACACAGAGAATTGAAATTGCGTTACTCTCAGACCCTTGGTGCATACAGCTGATGTGCTGGTACAGTTCATTTAGTGCCTCGCTCCTGTTGCTCTTGTTGGAGCAAAAATTATTTGTATTTACAGAAACAACACTGTAAAAAAGAAATAGAAAAAATATAAAAATAAGGCAAATTGATGCAGTGAGACTTTTGAGTTCTCTCAAAAATTGTTTTTTAGTTCTTCTCAGTAAAGATACTTTGTTTAGCCAATGTAAATTTGTTTGTTCATGCAATGCTGACTGTCTCATTTTGCTAATAGAAAAATTCTTGTCCCATCAACTGAAACATCAATTGTTTATTTATGAATGACAAACAGTGAATTGTTATAGAAACCTTAATGGATAACTTTGTCTAATATGTAGACAACATTGGCTTTGTTTGTAAAATATTTTACAAGACTTAAGATATCCAGGAAATGGATATAAGTGGTTGAACATACTCTAGGCCTCAAAACTAAACACACAAACCTCAAGAACGGTGGCAATCAACAATTGTTAAAAAGATGAGCTCTTTACATCACAGTACAACAAATAACTAACAATAATGACAAAACGACAACAAAAAAAGTTAAAATGAAGTCAGCAAACAGCAAAACAATAATCCTAACAGTAACTGCATAATTTATTCATGCTGCAATGCATGCTGGGAACGCACGAAGCCTTAACATTTCAACAATATGAAACTTTGTGTTCAGACAACTGTGTTTGAGTAGCCTAGTTGGGACAACATTTGGGGCAATTTTGTTTGTCTGACAGGGGTTTTATGTAGTTTCAAGAAAATAGCATTTCTTAGTATCTGAGACTCACAAAAGGTTTCGTAAACTGGAAAATATGCAGTTGCATTTTTTTACAGTGAACTTTAGTTTGTGCGTTAAATTTATGTGTGTTTGTGTCCATTTCATAATTCCTTCATTTCAGTTAGCAAGTTGTATTATTTTGTTCCTATTATTTCACTAAAACAAGAAACAAATAAAATGTGACCATGATTAAGCTAAATCAATAGAACTAAAAAGAAAAAAACGTATCAATAAAAACGACACAATACAATAAAAAAAAAACCGCGCGAGCACAACTGGCTTTTAAAGGGGATGGGAGATGAGACTCTGATTGGTTTATTGCACGTTACGCCCAAAAAACACCCAATACTCATTAAAGGGGTCATATGATGCAAGAAGGCTTAACTTTTATTCTCGCTGTAGTATTGTTGCTGCCACCGCCATGTCTAAGGGACGTAACATTTCCGTCACACACGCTTGAGGAATTCGGCCAATCACAACGCACTGGATAGCTGGCCAATCAGAGCACACCTCGCTTTTTCAGACCGATGACCTTTGTAAAAATCGACACGTTTCAGAAAGGCGGGGCATAGAGGAGAAACAATAATGTACAGTATGTGGAAAATAATGTGTTTTTTTAACCTTAAACCGCATAAACACATTTCATTACACCAAATACACAAAATAATGTTCTTTTTAGCAGCATCATATGACCCCTTTAAGAGAATAGGGACAACCCGTTTAGACCATGCGCCCGGGCACGCCAACCGTTTTCCCGTCGTTAAACTAGCAAAAGTGGATTCGGACACGCCCTGAGTGCACCTGCGCTTTAGACCATGCGCTTAGATCGTTAAAATAGGGCCCGTAGTCTCTCAAAAGAAAGAGTCGACTCTGAATCATTGAAACTAGTCGTTTTTAAAACGAATCCCAAGCGGGTTTCATGTTGACGTCAACATGAAACATTAGCATATTGCCCACCCACTTGTTGGTCTTTTCGTGTTGGTCTGAATGAAAATGCAAATTCATTATTTGCCACTAGGTGCCGCTTTTGGAGCGGTAAAAATAGCGGTTTCCCCGGTAATGCTGTACACAAAGCAGCACTGCGCTCACAAACGCTGCTTTATCAGGCATGCATGATGTAATGGAAATGAGACCAATTGGACCAATCACCGCAGATTAGTGTCACGCAAAGGAGGGGTTTGGAAAAATGAATCGTTGAGCGAATTGTTTGGGAGCTGTTGAGCAAGTAAGGTAAAAAATAAATGCATATTATAAGACAATGAAAGTGTTTTTTGACCTTACATGCATGTCAACCTGTTGTTAGGGACTCCCAAAACCAAAACATGAACCTTTCATTTTACCCATAATAGGGGCACTTTAAACAACATTACAAGTTCATTACGTGTCCAAGGGTTTTTTCACATACAAATACTCTGCTAGTTAAGACCTTTCCAACTTAACCTTTAGGCTAATTAATTAGCTCATTCCACTTAAAATGGTAAAAAAGCAAAATGTAAAACCATCATTATTGAAACAGTCATTATTGCTATTATTGTAATGACCCCATCATTATTGAAATAAATATCGTTCGCATTTTTGATTATCGGTCAATGAAAAGAAATGACTCTCTAATGACTTTCATGTTATCCATTCGGACTTCAAGGCCTAACCAACACTTTACTGACAAACCTATGTTTCACATTAGCTACAGATGTGTTGTGCTGATGTCTGCCAGCACTGCAGAGTGTGCAGCAGATGTCAGTAGGTTAACCATTAGTTTGAACTTAAATTTACCGGTGTGAAGAATATTTTTCCATTCACGCTGACTGGAAAAATCAGGCCATGTTTACATCTCAGCAAACAGAGACAAAACATCCCGGTGAATGAGAAAGTAAAGACAGAGTAACGTGAACTTCAGTCCAACAGTGACACATGCAATGAGACACTCTCATTGGCTATGGAATTTTGTGTTCAGTTTTCTGCGGTGGTCTAGCAGTGAAGACAGGAAATGCAGCTAGTACAATTCTCTAATCCAACTGTTGTTTTGCTGTAACCTTCTGACATGATAGGAAGAGACAAAGATGGCATGAAGCCGTGTGGCCTCCCGTAGTGTAGTCGTGTGTCTGTGTCGATTAGTTTCCAACCACTTTGCACCCCCCAACGTGAGCTGAACATCATGTGACCTGATTGAGTGTGTATGTGTTTACATCCCATAAAGAGAGGCCGTGAGTCATTGAACTGCTGGCTGAAACCATTCAATCTGTCTGGCTGAAACCATTAGGACACTGGGTATAACATTACATCAAGATGCGGCTAGTGCGTTGCTGGCCCTATCTGGACGAGAACGGATTGTTGGTTGCCAGATCTCGCCTACATACTCCTCCACACTCCCACTCTCTCCTCCTCCTCTCACTCGTTTTCTCTCAAATTCTGTTTGCTACAGTCGTGGCCAAAAGTTTTGGCAGTGACATAAATTTTGTGTTTTGCAAAGTTTGCTGCTTCAG
>NW_015542347.1:1387602-1389760 GCF_001515605.1 Sinocyclocheilus anshuiensis
TATGCTTGAACTTTTCAGTTTCTAAGCTATTTTATTGAGAAATCACAGAACAGTGTTGACAATACATTTCTGCGCTGAATGATTCTGTGTGCGTGATGTACGCGCAACTGTCTGTAGCCTATGTGTGTGCGTTACAGTGCAGCAGAACGTTTTAGATTAGAACGGCGATTAACTTACCTGTGCAATAAGCTGTTTAAAACATGCATTCTCCCGTTCAATTTCGAGCATCCAGTAATATAATCACACATGTCTTGTGGAGCGCTTTCAGAAAATGCATTTATTTGTAGTTCTCGGAGTTGATCACAGTTTGTGGGCTTCTGCTTGTCCACTCGCCTTTTGAGGAATGACCGCAGGTTCTCTATGAGATTGAGGTCCGGGGAATTGACTGGCCACGGATCCAAAATTTCAATGTAATAATCTTCGAGCCACTTCTTTATCACTCTTGCTTTGTGACATGGTGCTCCATCATGCTGGAAAATGCACGGATCATCACCAAATTGCTCACGGATCGTTGGAAGAAGTCGCGCTTGCAGGACATTTTGATACCATTCTTTATTCATGCCAGTGTTTTTGGGCAGAATTATGAGAGAACCCACTCCCTTGGTTGAAAAGCAACCCCACACATGGAAGGTCTCAGGATGCTTCACCTCTTGGCACAACACAGGGCTCATGGTAGCGTTCACCTTTTCTTCTCCGAACAATCGATTTTCCAGATGTCCCAAACAGTTGGAAGGGAGCTTCATCAGAGAAAATAACTTTGCACCAGTCTTCTGCTGTCCAATCCTTGTAATTCCTGAAGAATTCCAGTCTGTCCTTGACGTTTTTCTTGGAGAAAAGTGGCTTCTTTGCTGCCCTTCTTGACACCAGGCCGTTGTCCAAAAGTCTTGGCCTCACTGTGCGTGCAGATGCTCTCACACCAACCTGCTGCCATTCCTGAGCAAGCTCTGCACTGGTGGTGACACGATTCCGTAGCTGACTCTTCAGGAGGAGACGGTCCTGGCACTTGCTGGACACTCTGGGACGTCCTGAAGACTTCTTCACTGCAGTCGAACCTCTCTCCTTGAAGTTCTTGATGATCCGGTATAGGGCTGCACGATAAATCGCATGTAATTGTCATGCGCATCTCGTCAGTAAAGCCGGTTCTGTGATTAGTAGTAAATCTCCATCACGGCAAATCGTATGCAATTATGAACGCGATATTGTGTAGCTTGTCAGTGAACTACGGCTCTGTTTTGTAAATGCCTCTCCATCTGAAAGCACGTGATGTAGATGTACTACTAATCACGGAACCGGCTTTACTGACGAGATCCGCATGACAATCACATGCGATTTATCGTGCAGCCCTAATCCAGAATATGGTTCTTTCAGGTGCAATATTCTTTGTAGCAATTGCCTTGTATGTGAGGCCATTTTGATGAAAATTGATGATGGCTGCACGTGTTTCTTTGGAGGTAACCATTGCTAACAAGAACACAATGATTGGAAGCGCTTCTTCCCTCCTTTTATTACAATCAGTCTGCTCTTACAATCTAATTAGTAGGGATGTAACGTTATGAAAATTTCTTATCACGATTATAGTGACCAAAATTATCACGGTTATCAGTATTTTCACGGTATTGTTACAATGTGCTGGAGATGTTAAAAAAATAACGACACATAAATCACTTCAAGTTTTATATTTAAAAATCAACAAACAACAAATAAAACAAATTTTTGTTTGCATAATCACTAAAACAATAACGTTACCAATGATGTTCGGATTTTAAATGACAACTTGACTGACAACAGTTTAACAGCATGTTGAAATATCTAATGTAAATGTTCAAATAAAGCTTTGAAAAAGTTTCATAAAAAGGTAAACCTCACATTTCAGCCTTTTAAATAAAGAAAAGAGTTAAGTCAAAATGATAATTGATTAATAATTAATAAATTGTATTTTATCTCATCCATAAATAATTCTAGATAACTTATCTGAATTGTTTAAATGTGTAATGTGTAGCACATAAGTTTGTTTTTCATCAACCGGTCAAAATTTACAGCATGGCATGCAAATTCGGTCCATTTTTGGCCAGACAGAAACTACACACAGACTGAATGTAAATATAAGTCTCTGTAAATCCACTCGCTGACAGCAGGTGGCGCTTATGGAAAAGCTGAA
>NW_015542347.1:1392378-1396480 GCF_001515605.1 Sinocyclocheilus anshuiensis
TGCACGTGTTTCTTTGGAGGTAACCATTGCTAACAAGAACACAATGATTGGAAGCGCTTCTTCCCTCCTTTTATTACAATCAGTCTGCTCTTACAATCTAATTAGTAGGGATGTAACGTTATGAAAATTTCTTATCACGATTATAGTGACCAAAATTATCACGGTTATCAGTATTTTCACGGTATTGTTACAATGTGCTGGAGATGTTAAAAAAATAACGACACATAAATCACTTCAAGTTTTATATTTAAAAATCAACAAACAACAAATAAAACAAATTTTTGTTTGCATAATCGCTAAAACAATAACCAATGATGTTCGTATTTTAAATGACGACTGACAACTGTTTAATAGCATGTTGAAATATCTAATGTAAATGTTCAAATAAAGCTTTGAGAGTCTTGGCCTCACTGTGCGTGCAGATGCTCTCACACCAACCTGCTGCCATTCCTGAGCAAGCTCTGCACTGGTGGTGACACGATTCCGTAGCTGACTCTTCAGGAGGAGACGGTCCTGGCACTTGCTGGACACTCTGGGACGTCCTGAAGACTTCTTCACTGCAGTCGAACCTCTCTCCTTGAAGTTCTTGATGATCCGGTATAGGGCTGCACGATAAATCGCATGTAATTGTCATGCGCATCTCGTCAGTAAAGCCGGTTCTGTGATTAGTAGTAAATCTCCATCACGGCAAATCGTATGCAATTATGAACGCGATATTGTGTAGCTTGTCAGTGAACTACGGCTCTGTTTTGTAAATGCCTCTCCATCTGAAAGCACGTGATGTAGATGTACTACTAATCACGGAACCGGCTTTACTGACGAGATCCGCATGACAATCACATGCGATTTATCGTGCAGCCCTAATCCAGAATATGGTTCTTTCAGGTGCAATATTCTTTGTAGCAATTGCCTTGTATGTGAGGCCATTTTGATGAAAATTGATGATGGCTGCACGTGTTTCTTTGGAGGTAACCATTGCTAACAAGAACACAATGATTGGAAGCGCTTCTTCCCTCCTTTTATTACAATCAGTCTGCTCTTACAATCTAATTAGTAGGGATGTAACGTTATGAAAATTTCTTATCACGATTATAGTGACCAAAATTATCACGGTTATCAGTATTTTCACGGTATTGTTACAATGTGCTGGAGATGTTAAAAAAATAACGACACATAAATCACTTCAAGTTTTATATTTAAAAATCAACAAACAACAAATAAAACAAATTTTTGTTTGCATAATCACTAAAACAATAACATTACCAATGATGTTCGGATTTTAAATGACAACTTGACTGACAACAGTTTAACAGCATGTTGAAATATCTAATGTAAATGTTCAAATAAAGCTTTGAAAAAGTTTAATAAAAAGGTAACCCTCACATTTCAGCCTTTAAATAAAGAAAAGAGTTAAGTCAAAATGATAATTGATTAATAAATGATTATATGTATTTTATCTCATCCATAAATAATTCTAGATAACTTATCTGAATTGTTTAAATGTGTAGAATCCACATAAGCTTGTTTTTCATTAGGGCTGCACGATAAAAAACGAGCTGCGCAAAAAATCGCGCGAATATGAATGTGGTTTTGCGCAGCTCGTCAGTGAACAACGGCTCTGTGTAGTTAATGCTGCTCAATGTGAAAGCACGCACGTGATGGAGATTTACCGCTGATTACAGAACCGGCTTTACTGATAAGATGCACGTTAAATATCGCATGCGATTTATCGTGCAGCCCTATTTTTCATAAACCGGTCAAAATTGACAGCAGGGCATGCAAATTCGGTCCGTTTTTGGCCAGACAGAAACTGCACACAGGCTGAATGTAAATAAGTCTCTGTAAATCCATTCACTGACTGCAGGTGGCGCTTAAGGAAAAGTTGAATTAGAGCTGTTTCCCGTAACCTCCGAGGACAAAGCAGAATTGCGATTAAGAACACTTCCTTTAGGTATTATATGGAGCGAAGATTAAAACAAAATGCCATCTAATCGTTTCTGAAGACAGTCAGAACCATCAGAGGTACATTCATAATTAATTAATTCATGTATTCATTTGTATAATTCCCTTAGTACTCTTTTAAAACCTCCCAGCTTTTCCGCCCTGTTTTCACTCAAAACGTAACTACTCTGTTGCTGTGCGCACTTGAGACTGTTACTTAAAACTGTGCTTTATGCTGGACAGTATTTATTTATCGCGCGTTGTTCAAATTGTGGTAATCTAATACGGTTTTAATGATAATTAAAAGATGAAACGGTAATACTAACCATGGGGAATTTTATCATGATTTATCGTCAAACCGGTAATCGTTACATCCCTACTAATTAGTATGATAGTGATTTTACCTGACTAGTACTCATTCACACTTTCACATGTGCTGCTGATATGATTAGTCAATTAATGTTAGCTGGTCATTTTGTGTCAGGATCAAAAACAGTGAAATTTGTTTTTTTGTGAAAAAAATAAGTTTTTAGCAATTATTTACAATGCATCTGATCACTCTACACAATCTAGAAACAATGTAAATGAACACCACAACAGCTTAAGCAGCAAACTTTGCAAAACACAAAATTTATGTCACTGCCAAAACTTTTGGCCATGACTGTACATTCACACTTCAGCTAAAACCAGATGTCACTCCTCTTTTAAGTGATATTCCCATTCTGACATGTACACAGTTCGTGTACTTGTCAGAAACATGGTATTACATGATGTACATGGTGTTAGTCTTCTCACATTCTAGGAGCACAGCTAACTAGTGTTATATCCACCAGTCTCTTACAGTCTCTCTCAATCTAGCCAGCATTTGTTTTTCTGTTTCTGTTGTTTTCTCTCACTCTCAAGCCTGCAGTAGTTCAGCTCTGGCTCTGGGTTTTGACGGCACTGAACAGCTCACTGCCGTGAGTACTGTGTGTTACGTAATAGAACAAAGCATCAGACCAAGCTGGAAGCTTTCAGCACAACATGCCTCCCTCCTTGCGTCTGTAACATCAGCATGCTACATGGACAAAGGCCACATCAATACAGATGCGATATGCACCACAGCAGATTCCAAATGCATTTGACACACAATTGCCTCAATGAATGCATAGACGAAAATGTATATGCAAGATAAACAACGTTTGATGTTGACATTAATAAAATGCATTGAAGAATGTAGAAATAAATAATGACAGAATACTCATTTTTGGTTGGCCTACTCCTTTAAGACAAACATTGGGTTACTAATGAACTGTGAAACATGACAGATTTGGACTGACAGTGTTTGGATTAGACAGAAACATGGCGATTCTGATATTTTCACACAATGTCATTGATTGTTTGTTTAGAGCAGTTATACTACATGGGGTATTTGCATATCCCATGCATATCATGCATATCAACATGCATTTTTTTAGCATTTACCAAACATTTACTGTAGCCTGTCATTAGATCCTTCTGCTTTTGACACCAAAGATACGATTTAAAAGAAAACACGCATATGTGACACACGCATATGTCATAAGTCTATTGGCTTTGTGTAATTGAAAATGACCATCTCAGCTTACTTTAAAAGGGAAGTGGTGCTTAAAAGTGATATTTCATCACTCTATGTTCAAATCATTGCAAGAACAGCTTCCTGTCATCCATATACGAGCAAAAGTGGCACAATTGTGTGGTGCAAATTGCAAAATGTTATAAAGATGCTTCTAGTGTGACACGTTTTTGACATTACCCTCTTAAAACCCACACGCATGATCAGTTTTAGATATGCTTTTTGCTATTGGAGGTGTACAAAGGAATCTTAGCAAAACTATGACAGACTCAATAGGTTATTTTGAGATTTTTTTTTTTTTAATAACAAAGGAATATGTTAAACAAACAAACACACAAAACTATAGAGAAGCTTAAAGAGGTCATTGGATGCCCATTTTCCACAAGTTGATATGATTCTTTAGGGTCTTAATGAAAGGTCTGTAACATAGTTTGGTTAAAATTTCTCAATGGTAGTGTAAAAAAACACCTTTTTTACCCTGTCAAAAACAGATCTTTTCAGATCAAGCCGTTTTTGTAGCATTTTCCTTTAAATGTTAATGAGCTCTGCTGACCCCGCCCCTCTCTT
>NW_015542347.1:1396849-1420887 GCF_001515605.1 Sinocyclocheilus anshuiensis
ATGAAACTTGCTAACTAGCACATTATTAGGAAAGGCGATTTGCAAAGATTCATTAAAAAACCTTACACTCACTTCTTATGGAGGTGAAGCTGGATCACAAATGATTCGCACAAAGATAGACGCATTTAGGGGGCACATTCCCTTCAAAAACAAATGTAATCCATTGCGTCTTCAGCGGCTCAGATGTCGGGAGTAAATGACAACTGCTATGTTCATTATTACATCCAACAACAGAACACCTCAATCGCTTAGGAGTCATTCTTGTTTGTTACTGGCTCCCCAGGCCCTAGATGGGAAGCTATGTAACAATACTAATCCCGTGCGAATGGGGTTTATGGGGGGGTCAGACAGCTCAGATTCCATCAAAAATACAGAATCATACCTGAAACAGAAAACTAATAAATGCAGTAATATTCCCTCCTCACGTCGGAAACTGTAGGCTTCCACACAGACATGTACATACATCAACACATCTCCGCTTGAGAAGCGTTTATTAGACGGGGGGAAGGGCGGGGTCTCAAAATTAAAGAGGAAAGATGCAACATACCGCCAGCAGGGGTCACTCATACTTCATTAAATAAATAGCAAACAGTTAATTCTGCCGAAATACATAATAAATGAAACAGTTTTGATGCATTGTCAGGACCTGCAAAAAATGTTTGTAATTGTGTGTTATTGTTTTTGTTAATTGCATTTTCTTATACGTAATGATCTGATGTTTAAACTTTACATGTGATGTTTGTCACAGAGTTGTTTAGTGACAAATATTTTGGATTCATGATGCATTAAAGATGTGTATATTTGACAGTTAATTAATTAAAGACGTGTTTCATACGCCTCAATTTGCCGCATTGTTGATTATTCATTGTAGCTTTTAGACTCGTAGAGAGAAAAATATCAGAAAAGTGTATTAGTCCTATATTGATTCTGTAAACCCTGTACAATGTGCTTTTATAGCGCAGGGTAGCGCAGGCATTTGACGCGGAATAACGATTTGAATATTCATGATCGTATACTTCCACTTTCTATATGACAACTGCTATGTTCATTATTACATCCAACAATAAAACACCTTCCTCAATTGCTTAGGAGACATTCTTGTCTACACCTACCCCGGCAGTGAAACAATGGTGGACCGAGGACAGCTCACTCAGGGTGTGTCTAAGGTAAGACACCAGTCCAGTCTGTGCTGAAATGCTACTGTCAATCAAACTATCGTGAGAGGGGCCTGTCAGTGTGACGTCACACTGCCAGGCATCTGAGATCAGCTCGATTTGAGAAAGGGGAAATGATTTAATGAGATTTTTAAAAAAATAAAACACTGGGTGGGCCTTTATCATTATAGGGTGGTTGTGTACACACACTGCCAACACACATTTCAGTTCAAACAACTTGTAAAAGTGCATGTCGCATCTGATGACCCCTTTAAGCAAACTAGCTAAAGATAAGTAAGAAACTAAGTTAACTTTTCCTGCTTTTAATTACAGAATGTCACTGTAAGCAAAATGAGACCATCCCTTGGAGAGTAGCTCCTGAACCCAGGGATGGATTACTGACCGGGCCAATAGGGCCAGTGCCCAGGGGCCCTTGACTACCAAGAGCCCGGGGGGGCCCTGGGCTTTAATGTTGCGCGATCCAGTTTGGTACGAAAAACCCATCAACAATGAAAACGTATGTTTATTTATGCTTGAATATATGTGTCCCTTAGCCTATACAATCTGTACAATGTGCTTTTATAGCGCAGGGTAGCGCAGGCATTTGACGCGGAATAACGATTTGAATATTCATGATCGTATACTTCCACTTTCTATTGCTGTGAATGCACAGCTAAGGGAAAGAACGGGGGGAAATGGTATGGTGGGGTGGGGGGCCTTGGAGATAATTGGCCCCGGGGCCTCGGCAAGTCATAATCCGTCCCTGCTAAGGATTTTCTACCATTTAAAATACAAAAGTCTATTCATAACGATCAAATATATGCTGTAAATGGCATAATAAACTAAATGCCAAATAAATATTATAAAATATATAATGAAAATAGTGGTCCCCTGGAGTTGTGTCACTGGTGTTACCGCTTAACAAAAGTATTTTATTTTGGAATAAAAAAATCACACTGATGACATCACTCGACTACCTCCTTCCCCTTTCCTGAAGCATAATCCGTCCCTGCCTGAACCGCAACAAAACCCTGTGCCAATATGCATTAAAAAGTGATGCATGCACAAATGCATGCTCTCAGGGGTGTTTTACCATGAATTCAAACTCAACCATTTTATACATCAGTTGTTATGAATTACAAAAACATCCATATCCATCCAAGATATGACTCTCAAAGCTGGCATAGACTTTCAATGGTTGTGTACACCCAATGAATCATCAGTGGAATCAGAAGCCAGACCAGCTGGCTGAACAAAACTGCAGCCCACACTGCAGACTGTTGCTCACTGCCTGAAGAGATGCAACATACTAATGCACTGAAAAAAGAGACTATTTGATGTTACTACTAATATTAAACAAATATGATATATCAAATGTAAAATGATGCATGTTCTAATGCAAATCGCCACTGCAAACAGATTCAAAAAGAACCAATGTGAACTGACATAATGCTCTAATATAAGCAGATGCAATACCTACCAAAGTAAAATGATGAAATGTGTCAAAGCAATGCAATAATATACACAAATGCACTGAAATTAACAAATTCAAAGTACTACCAAAATAAAATGCACTAAACTAAACAGGCTCCACGTAGTGATACACAGTATCAGATGCAATGTAAACAAGTGCAATGCACTGATGCAAAGCAACACTGTAAACGGATTATATGCACAAATATTAAATACCAAAGTTATCAAATTCAATGCATTGACGTAAGCAGATGCTAAAATAGATCCAATACACTAATGCAATGTGGTACTGTAAAAGGATGTAACTGACAAATGCAAGTAGATGCAATGAACAGATGCAATGGACAAATGTAAACATTCAATGGACAACTGTAAACAGATGTAATAAACGAATACAATGCCGTAATAACAATAGCTATGTACTGTGCTCATGCGAGGTGCAATGTACTGATGCATGGAACCACTGTAAACATGTGTTAACGCAATATATTAAGTACCAAAGTAAACAAACATGCAATATGCTAATACAAAGTATCAATGTAAAGAGGTAGTAATATAAACAGATGCAATGTACTAGTGTAAAGTATCAATGTAAACGGATGCAATGCACTAATGCAACGCTGCATGCGAAAAGCAAGCAGTTTCTTACCTCCTCTAACACACTGACTGTATTCCTGCAGCTCTGCAGGCGGGTGGTGAAGCTGGATGTAGTGGGAGAGTTGTAATCCTCTGTTGTTTCCGACAGAAACTCCGACACCGCTATTTGATCTGGCATCCTAAAGCGTGGGTTCGTCCAGGGAATAGATAGAAATGTGTGTTCAGGCGGTCAAAAACATTGAAAAGAGAAAAACAAATGAACTTCCGAGGCCGTAGAGATGTTGAGCTAACGGTGCGCGAGATGCCTGCTGCTGCTGCTGCAGCACGCGCTAAACGATTCTGCCTCCAGAAAACTCAACGACCTGTTATTTTTGGGTTCGGTCGTTTTCCCGGGGACTGAGATAGCAAGCCGTTTCACCCTTCGAACGTGACGCTCAGAGTTGACCAGAGTTGTTTAGTTGCGATTCCAGCAGCAGCACGCGCCGTGAAATGATGCCCACATAACGTTCCCCCCGCGTGATGTTTACGACCAATACTCTGCTAGTGTCTTAGCGAATGATATTCCCGTGCATGGATGTCTGTGCGTGCATTCATACTCCGCTGTTTGTCAAGCGCCTGTTCGCTCCCTGATAGTATGGCAAGCCCCTGCACTCAGACCGTGTGAAATGCGCAACGCGGTGTGTGACATCCGCGCGCTCTGCTCTACATTCACCCACCCACCCTTCTGCGCATGCCTCTACTCTCACTAAACCCACTCACACTGGCTCCGTGGGCAGCAGTCTAGTGGTTGGTATCATGTATCTGTGAAATGTATTAAAATATAGGCCTGTGTTTCTGGTCTAGCTAGATTTCTGTGGACAAAACAATATGTTCAGACAAGTTAGCGAAAAAGGCATTTTTATATATTGTCAAAAGTAAAAGAGGCTAATAAAGCATTCGTTCTCTTTTTAAAAAGTTTGTCTCTAGATTATCTCTAAATACTGAAAAACACGCTGTAAAAATAGTGTGTAGTCTTATGTCAATCATTGTGCTATAGCTTTTTTATGCAACATTACATCCTGTTACACTATTACAGCAACTAGCATACAATTAAATAAGGCCAGAGTTTCCAGTCAAAGACCAATAATGGTGACTTCAAACAAACCCCACTATTTACATTATACAATAATGCAGTATGAAATGCTTGCTCGTTGCACAGTATGACAAAATTGTCTGCACTGGTTTCACTATAAGCGTCTTTACTGTAAGTAATAAGTTACTGTAGATCATGCGATTTCTACAGTGTTGGAGTGTGTGTATAATAAATTATCAATGTGAGTTTGAGTTTATGTGTATGTTTACTTAAGTGAAGTATCCAGTATTGTTAATGTAACAAGTGCGACTCCCACAGGTTAAATGATGAAATGCATGTAAAATTTACTCAATGCATTGCATTTTTGACACATAACAGTGGAAAAATGGACAGATATCACACAATTAGTTACTTATTTTATATACAAATATTTAGTTTTCAGTAATTTGATCGCTGATATAGCCTATCTAAAAACAGAACTTCTTACCGGTTCCATATAGGTTCCTTAGAAGAAAAACTAAGACGAGAGGATGATGATCTCATGACTTCAGCTTGTGGCTTTAATGGGGAAAAATACAGATCATATGGGATCAGATCATAGTTCTTTCTTTACAGATCTGTCTTTACTGACATTTAGTAGGAAAATTGGTCAGAAAAGCAACACGTCACATTTTCTTGATGTTCTTGAAATTTTACAGTGTAGACCCATATTAATTTCATTGTAATAAATTAATAAATTCATCGTAATAAATTAGACTTAGAGGAAAAGCAATTATATTTTTGCTTTATGCCTTTCTGTACATAAATGAGGCATTGCTTTAAATATTATAATAATAATCCTCATTTATTAAGCACTTTCATACAAGCAATAGCTCAAAGAGCTTTGCAAAAAACATGAAATGTAAGATAAATATATGTAACAACAGCAAAAAAATATATATGCCATAGTACTCACCAAGATTAATACAACAGACGCTTGTAAAGTAAGTATATTCCAGTATTGTGCTTTTCATATTAGTCTCTCTGCCATCCTCTCTTTAGTGAGTTTAGTGGGTGTTCAGATACTAACTGACCGTGAGTCCCTTCCCTGTTCGGAGAGGAAGAGAGAAGCGACTATGTGTGCTGAAAAATAGCCTGTTACAATGGCTACAGGATCCAGAACCTAATGGCTCAGGAACTACGGAAATCCAGGAGACCTGGGACAGGAAATGTGAGATCTGTGTAAACATGTGCCTGCTCAAGTGAAGTACCCTCACATATATATTCTGCCACTCAAAGAGTGATATACCACAGATGGCCATCTTAGGGATGGGGAGCATGGGGTCACGCTTGACTCCATGTAGAATAACAATATTATATTAAGAACGAAACAGCTTCCGGTTATTAGATTCAGTTTGTTTGATGTAAATAGCAAATGCAAAGAGGTTCAAATTACACAAATGCATTATGCGGGTTTTGAGGATTTGGTTCTTTCATGAAAATCATTTAAATAAATCCTATTGTGATTCATTGCACATCACATTTAGTACCTATTTAAGCCACTCAACTACACTGGTATTTTGACTATTTTCCAGTCTGGCTTTGTGTCATTTTCCTGTTTTGTTTTTTTTTGGTTGCTATTTTGTTTAAAGGGAAACAGTGATATTTCCAGCCAAAGAGTATTTATAAAGGCAAGATGGTAACACATTGTCATTTAAAGAGGAATTGCTGAGGCTAAGGGGTTCCTTGAACGTGGGATTTACGTACTGTTTTATTGGGAAGCACCATAGTTAAAAGTAAATGTTTTGTCTGTGCTGACTCAGATGGGAAGGGGGTGAGGTGAAGGACGGGGTCAGAAGAGGATTTCACTGGATATTTTTTCTGAGATTTGTAATTATGTAATTAACTTGTCTACTATTTTCCAATTACATAAATACTTGAACATTAAATTATTGGATCTGAAATACATATTTTTTCGTAGCTTCCGGTAAGAATAAAAGTGCATTACAATGTAATTAGAAAAGAAAAGAAAAGAAAAAAAAAACACTGACAAAGAAGCATTGCCATGGACAACGGGGAATATTACAAAATATGTTCTCTCTCAAAATGTTTTTTCACCCCCAGCTCTTTTCTTGGGGAAATGCAAAACTTAGGCATAAGAAATGGGCCTCTTGACAATCCCAACAGTCCTATGGGTATACTTGAATTCCTCTTGCCAACTGCTGAATCGCTTCCCGCATGTTTTCCCGATATGGAATGTCTCCTCAAATCTCTGGGTTACAAAAGACTCGTATAATGTTGAAGTTGTCGTAGAATCCTCATACAATTGTCATTCATTGCTATATGCAGAGAACCACAAGGGATCTAATGGAACAACAATAGATTACTACTTCACATGGTGCATGTGAAGAACAACTACTTTTTAATATATATATATATATGTATATATATATACATACACACTACCTTTCAAATGTTTAGGATCAGAACGCTTTTTTATGTTTTTTAAAGGAGTTTCTTATGCTCATCAAGGCTGCATTTATGTGATCAGAAATACAGGAAAAAATGTAATATTGTGAAATATTATTATGATGTAAAATAAAGTTTTTCTATTTTAATACACATTAAAATCTAATTTATTCCTGTGATGCAAGGCTGAATTTTCAGCATCATTATTCCAGTATTTAGTGTCACATGATCCTTCAGAAATCATTCTAATATGATAAGAAGCGATACCAAAGATTTATATTGTTAGAAAATATTTATATTTTGAATAAATTCTGTTCTATTTCACTTTTTATTCATCAAAGAATCCTGAATAAAGTATTGCAGTTTCCAAAAAAATATTTGGCAGCACAACTGTTGCCAACATTGATAATTCTAATAATAAATCAGCATATTAGAATGATTTCTTAAGGATCATGCGACACTTTATACTGGAGTAATAGCTGATGGAAATTCAGCTTTGCATCACAGAAATAAATTATATTTTAAAGGATATTAATATAGAAACCATTATTTTATATTGTAATAACATTTTGCAAGATTATTGCCTTTTGTCTGTATTTTTTATCAAATAAATGCAGCCTTGATGAGCATAAGAGACTTCTTTAAAAAACATTACAAGTCTTACTGATCCCAAACTTTTGAACTGTAGTGTATATATAATGTAAATGTAAATAGATAAACATAATTTAAAACAAGAGATACACGGTTATGTAGTTGGTAGCATTTGTTGATAGTTTTCTAACTTTTTCTTATTAACTTTTAAGCAGCCTGCTGATATCTAACTTACAGGCAGAAGTGTGGACACCCATCCGCTTATACTATCAAGGACGTTAACAAAGAACAAAACACTACCATCACCATCAAACAATGCTGAAATTGTTGATTTGCTGATCAATACACTGCAGGGTTATGGGTTGAGTGCCCATGCATTGATTTCAATATACAAGCGGTCTACAGTGGAGTGGAAAAATGTTTCTGTAATTTTAGTGGTCCTAATGGACTATAGATTTGTCCTTCTGCAGCTCTGGTTTATAACTGATCTGTGTTTTCAACATGATTGTGTTGTCTTTATTTTTAGCCACATATTTTATGTTCTGGGTTTATTAACATCAGTCTTAGCCATTTTAATATTGAATATAAAGATACATATAGAATAAAATAATTACAGTTAATCACAGCCCTGCTTGTGATTTTAGACCACAACAGTAAAAAATCCCCGATATTCTCACATATTTTGATAAATTATGGCGCCACCTAGTGGTTATACGCAATAACAAATGTGCAACGACATGTAAAGGGCAAGATTAATTCAATGTTATTATCGGACTCAAATTCAGAGTCAATTTGGTAAAACCTACTCTAACTGCATCAAACAACTGAAAGACTGAAAACCGCACATGTCAAGGTGGTCACACAGACATTTGGGAAGCAGATATTTATGGCTTTCAGAAATGTCAACAGATCTAGGATGCATTAATATAAATCAATTAATAGCAGATACTCATGTTGATACTCTTGAAAGTGACAGAACTTTAACAGTGTTAAAGGAAACCATTTATAATGAAGTACACTTGATATAGAATGTTAGAGAAAAAAAAACATTTAGAAAGAAACAAATACATTTAGAAAAGTAAACATCACAGTAATCCTAAAACAATCAGTACCTTAAAATCATTTAAGCACACACTTAAATAATAAAACAGCAATAATGATTACTAGAAAATAATATCATTAGAAAACATGCAAACGAGCTGTATCTGAAATACCTGAAACAGCAGCTAACTCTGATGTGAAATAACTGGAAAATGTAACATGGTTTTGGACAATTTACAATTCCATAGCAACTGACACCAATATAACTAACCAATGCTACAATAATGTGACCGCGACAGACTCTTATCTCTCATAACAATATTAGTGCATTGAGGCATTTTACAAGCTATTAGGTTGTGCTAAACTCATTAGTGCAAATAATTAATGAATGTTGAGCGTTTCTGTTTGACTAATGACTGCATTACCTCAATATTCTCTGCGCCAATGGACACAAATGGTTTTAATGTTGTACAACTGATTTACTAACACCAATTCAACCTTTGATGATAATAATTTGTATTGTTACCATCTTATATTTTCTGGGGTAAGATGTATATAGTACAGCGACATTTGCCTGTAAACCCTACAACCTGAAGCTGCCTAGACTGGTGGATTGATATGTGGCTAGTGGGTGTTTCATCATTTAAGTGCAGGGGAATTGAGGTAATGAATACAGCAGCACTGGAACGGTTATCTCAGCCTTAGTCACTCACTCCTTCAACCAAACCTGCAGAGATAACAAAAAGAAATGACATGATACAAATGCAATGCCGTGTCATGTAAAAAAAAAAGTTTTCACTACTACACTATGGGCCAGTTGCATAAATTTAGCTTCTATGTTAAAGGGTTAGTTCACCCAAAAATGAAAATTAGCCTGTTATTTACTCACCCTCAAGCCATCCTAGGTGTATATGAGGTGTATAAAATTGTCCTGGTACTTCTAAGCGTTATCATTGCAGTCAGCGGGTGTTTCTGTTCAACAGTCCAAAACACGTTAAATAAAGTGAGCACATCCGTAATAAAACGTGCTCCGGGGGGAGAATAAAGGCCTCCTGTAGCGAATCCATGTGTTTTGTAAGAAAAATATCCATATTTCAAACGTAATAAACACTTTTCTATCACTTCCGCCATCTGTCGTACGCGGAAGGCGTTCCGGCGGATGACGCAGGACGACGGCTTTGCGTGATTAGTGACGAACGCGGAGAGAGAACAAAACAAAACGCCGGTCATGAATTAGAAGCACAAAACAAGGATTTATAAAGAAAAATGTTGGAGGATTTCAACATAAGCCAAGAGGAGACTGGTTTTCCTTTGCTAAAGTAAGGAAACGTTGCTTCTTTTGCTCCTGTCAACAAACTTGTGAGACTTACTAGTGGTTAAACGGATCGTAGTTGATCTGTGATCCGTACGGACCAAGCCCCACGGTTCGGCACGCATGTGATCCACGGATTAATTGCAAAATGTAACCATAATAGAGTATAAGTTTATCATTTGTTCGTATTTACACAAGCAAGCGAATTTTAAACAATTCCAGGGAGAAAAGGCGAAAGGGAACTCGATTCGGTACTTGCGCGCTGTTCTCTACGCGCACAGCCGCACACATATGAAGTGCTCACACGCGTTTCAGACGGCGCACGAACACCTAACTGAATCCTCTTCTGAATCCTCTGAACAGACACATACACATAAAATTATGACAAAATACCCATCTCGACAATCATTCAGGTAAACGCAGTCAGTTATGTCTCAAGTGAATGAAAACAGCTAAGAAAGAAATCGGATGTGATGTGTATCATTATATCGGATCCGTGCATCAGGTCTTAAAGGGACAGCGGCCTATAAATACTGCTGCTGTCATTAATGATCATCAACCAACAAAACAGCTGAGACAAAAATCTATATTTAAATTTATACAGTGAACACTATGCAGTGTTATTTTCCCTAATTATTACATTTCTGTATTTGAATACTACCAACCTTATTTTATTTGTAACATATTTTGTTGTATTTATCTATGCTTGTAATTTGTGTATTTGTTCTTATTTTTACTGGCTGTTCTCTTGTCCCTTTAATCATGTTTAAACTTTCTTAGTTAATCTAGTAGTATTTGCTGTGGTATCAAAGAAGTACTTCGCTTTAAGTAATAAATGGAAAGCAAGTTATATTGAAATATTTTTCTTTTCTTGCTGATCCGAAAAATGATCCGATCCGTGGGTCAAAAACCATAATGTGATCCGAACCGTGAGATTTGTGATCCGTTGAACCACTAAGACTAACATATCTCAGAGGCGCGCATGACACATACGTCATCTGCCGGAACGCCTTCCGCATATGACAGTCAGCAGAAGTGAGAGAAAAGTGTTTATTACGTTTGAAATATGGATATTTTTCTTATGAAAACACATAGAATCGCTACAGGAGGCCTTTATTCATGCCCCGGAACCATGTGAGGCACGTTTTATTATAGATGCGTGTGCTTTATTTAACGTGTTTTGGACTGTTAAAGAGAAACACCCGCCCACTACAATAATAACACTTAGAATAAGTTTAACCAACTAGCAGTTAGCCAAAAGGTAATTGGTCATATTTTTGGATTCAACTAAAAATATGACCAGTCTTAAAAAAATTAGATGACTAACTTGTAAGCCTAGTCTAAACCTTTTATGCAACTGGCCCTATTTTACAATACTGAATCAATTTTATGTCTGGTGAATACAAATACAGTTACAATATAGTGGTGAGTATTAAATAAATAATTTGCAACCTAATAATATATTAATTTAATAGTATTATTTTTGTTGTTTGCTAACAGTTTTTAAAAGCAAACAATGTTTAATGAAAAATATATATTTATATTATATATTACATATATTAAATCAGTGTTACATTATAGTACATTATTCGTTATTAATGAATAACTTAATATTCATTTTTTAAAGAAAATATGTATTTAAAAATAAATTATATTATTAAAACAAATTTCTGACATTAAAGTCAGCATTAAACTGTAGTCGTGATCGTCTTTACTTTCCTATTGTGACGCATTTCTGAGTGAAGTGGCCTCTTGAATGTTGGGTGGGATTTAATTGTTATTTGTGAATTGATTGGATTGTTGTTTGCTACTGCTGCAATCTCATGTGAGTGACGGGTTACTTTCAGGTGACAGGACTTTAAACAATTGCTGTTTATACAACGTTTACAGCTGTCATTACAACGTTTGTCAGCAGTACATTATTTGTTATTCAGTAATGAATAATTTAATGCATCTTGTAATTATTTTTTGTTAATTTTTTTTCTATTTAAGAAAATAAAGTATAATAAAAAATACATTGTATTCATAAACATACAAAAAAAATTCTAGTAGCTGGTGTTAAAAATATATAATTTTTTGTAGTAGGAGCAACGGAAATGCTTGCTTCCTTGATTGGTCACTTCTAGTTCAATAAATTATGTATAAATAGTGTTATAACATGAGCCATTAGTGCAGTAAAATAAAGACACACATATTGAAGATGTCAGCATCAATTTCCAAAATAAACAACAGAGTGACAGTCTAACATGACGTAAGAGGTACTGAATTCAAACTTTATCAGAACAAAAGTTTGATGTCCCGGATACAATAAGAAACAAAATGCTAATAACTAGAACAGCACTGTGAATGCTATTGTGTATTGTATGCGTTGACATTAACTCACTCTGCGGAGGGTCCATGTCCATGGCCCGCAGTGAGTTGCAGGAGCCGTTCTGTTTGGGTCTAGCGCCAAGCTCCCTGTTCTCTTTCAATGAATTGGTATTCAGATTCAGACTCGGAGTTTGACTTTGTGTTTTGGTTTCATCTGTCTTAAGGGTAAAGTAACCACCTTCTTCAGCAACAATCTTCTCAACCTTCTCCATCAGCTGGGGCAGCTGCGGGTGCTCGCCAAAAATATAGTTATTGATGACGTGGTACCTCTTCTTACACTTGTCCACCACCCACTGAAGGTCACGACCTTCCCTTCGTATGTGTCTTTCTATGGACCTATCCTTTAAAACCTCTGCCCAGGTGAACACCACCATGGTGTGCTTCCACACATCCTCCCCAAAAAGTGCTAAGTTCTCCTCTATACGAGCCCGGTCTGTTTCTGTGAACATGCCCACAGGTATGACCAGCAGGAACGCATGGGGTCCAGGTGGGCACAAAGTAACGCTTCGGACCATCTCCTGCTGGTAGTCCGTCGGTGTGGTCTGGGCTGAGAACCAGCCAGGAGTGTCTACTACTGTTACTTTACGCTGATCCACCTCAGTTTCACGCTTCACACAGAATTCAGCGGCACGTTCCAGACGAAACTCTTCGCGGCCCAGAATGGTGTTGCCGGTCAGGCTTTTACCTGGCCATCGCCAACCCAGCAGGATCAGCCGGAGCTCTGGGAGACGGTTAGCTTCACGTGCAGCTGCAGCCAACCGTCTCTCTTCCTCAGGATCGAGTTGGTCATCAGCTGTAAGGTACCAATACATTATTAGGTAACACTTTACTTGAAGGGGTGTGCATAAGACTGACATGGCACCTTCATAATTATGACATGACACATTTGTATATATTGAGCATCCAAGGCTATGTAGTTTATAAGTTGCATTAATTATCTGGATCATAAATGAGGGCAATAACTGTACTGCCTAATTATTTTATTTATTACAAATTTGTTAATGTGTTGTGTGTTATACTACTGTTTAAAACTGTGTGTTCTGTCAAATTTTTCAATGTTTTTTTGAAGAAGTCTCTAATGCCTACGAAGGCTGCATTTATTTGATCAAAAATACAATAAAACAATAATACTGTGAAATATTATTACAATTTAAAACAAATATTTTCATGTATTTATTTATATATATTTAAGGTATTTTCAAAGGGAATTTATTCCTGTGATAACAACGCTAATTTTCAGCAGCCATTATTCCAGTCTTCATTGTTACATGATCCTTTAGAAACTATTCTATCATCATCTTACCGACCCCAAACTTTTGAATGGTATGTTTACATTGTATTTTAATTAACATTTTTATAATTACCTAGAATCTATTTCATTATGGAGACATACACGTCAAGGAAGCTTTAATCAGGAAGGATTTTCTCAATGATGTAAACTCTGAAAGCACAGAGTGTCTATATCTGAAATGTGATCTTACGACATAGTTTCTCCTTAAGGCTTAAGCAAGGAGGAAATAGATGTCCAAGACCTTTACATTTATTATTATTTTCAAAATATTCAGCTAATCTGCCAAGCAACATTAAAGCATTAAGTTACACGTATTCCTATAAAAACTCACCATTGAGTCTTCAAATAAGACTTGCACTCTAAAACACACTGGAGCTATGATCGACTAAATGGTGCTCGTATGTAAAACAGTCACTGTAAATTACTCTTTAACTCTTTAATCTGATTCATAATGAAAAACTCATGGATGTGTGTTTTATAATGTGAGTTTCTGCTGTGCCTTTAGTCCACCTGTGAGTGTCATAAGTTACCTGAGAGCAGCGGAAACAGCGAGACGTGTCACATTCACTCGACACACACTCACCGGCTACAGTAACGTTCGTACGCACAAAGCCCAATTTAACTACAACTGCTGCGATAAAGTATTATTGAACATTATACTTTAAAACAACTTACCGGTTGAATCTGACGGTCTGTTTGAGCTCATGACGATGGCGATGCCTTTTCGTAACTTTGGACGTGTCAGTAATCCGGGAGAAAAGAGCGATTTCCTGCTTGCCTCTTGAAGGGCGCGAGAGCTGTCCGAATCTGATTCATGAATGAATCACTTTGAGTCGGATCTTTTCAAAGAATCAGTTGAACCGATCTGAACGGTTCTCGAATAAACTATTGAAGAACAATTGTTGCAAACAAAATATTGAAATATGTTTACGCCTAGGTTGAGATTGAAAAGTTAGCCCTTTATCAACATTTACCCCAGATATTTAAATGAATATTAGAATAGTTTAATGTAATTGCAAATGAAGTAAAGGTTCTAAATTATGTTATAGTTTTATTAGCTGAATCATGACTAAACGGAAAAGGTGCAGATTACAACAAACACTTTTATGAATAAAAACAATAATAATAAAAAAAACGGTATTGAAAAAGTTCTTAGAAACAAATGATTAAAATAAACCGATTCGAAACGAGTCGCTCAAAGCGAGCTCACGATGCCATCTAGCGGACATGAGGGTTCAGACAAGCTCTTTGCTTTTCCAGAAACACGGTAGTACCATGGTTACTTGTACTAGTTACTAACTGTATTTGTGTCAAAACCAAGACTTTACAACATTGTAAACACTCTTAAATCATGCACTTATGTAATTATTGAATATGTAACATTTTATTTTTTTTCCAAATCCTGATTCAACATTTACATTTAATTAAAACTACGTTTTAATCGATATTTACATTTAATTAAAACATCCTTCACTAATAAAATGTTACTATGTACACCAAGTTTCCAGCAGTAATCCTTCATCTTAAAGATCAATACATAACAAAATAATTACTTTGAATACAATTACAAATGTTCAGCTTAATTTCTCTACTTTTCTTTCTTTTTTATACAAAAAAAATAAAAATAATAATTTGACAAATTCTTAGATGTAGAGAGAGAGTGCAAGTTAACAAAAAGTAGAAAGAAGAAAGAGAGAAAGAGTGTGTGTGTGTGTGTGTACGGCTGCTTATGAAGCCCAGGCAGCCAACTTCTTCATGTCATGATCATCCTCCACTCTCTTCTTTGAGGCTGAAAGGGTGAAATAACAGAAACTTAGATGAAGCAGTGACTGTATAAAAGGCCTGATTGGTCTTTTGCTGAATTGTAAATGGTTTGTAGAAACTGAGTGTGTAGGTGTTTATATACTTACTTGCCCGGTGGCTTGGCCTTGTGCTGGGTAGTTTGATGGTTGGTACACTTGGTAACCTGCCCATATTCTTCATACTTTCTTCTAGTTCTTCCTGTTCCAACTCCGCCAGCTCTGCCAACAATTCATCCTTAAAAAAAATTAAATGAGCACAGATCACTTCATAAATCAAAGTAAACAAACTATGCTGCCTGCTATAATAACATTCTAGATAACATCCTGCTAGAAACATTCAAAAAGTTGCAAGAAAAAAAGAAAGAAAGAAAGAAAGGTCAAAACCCTCTTCAACTTTACATGTGAGGGCAATTCATTATTCTTTTTTAATTTGTAACACCTACCTCATCAAACTGATCCCCAAAAGGTTTTGAGATGGAATCACTGATCTCTTGAGCTACTTCCTGTTGCTCTGTAATGTCCTGCATAAGGGAGTCAATCTTATCCAGGTCTCTGAAAGCGAGAGAGACAATGATTTAGGATGTGATGACATTAGCACAGAAACAGTAGGTTTACTGTTTAATCCACTGGTACATTTGAATATTTACAAAACGAATGTATGCAATAGTCAGTCATTATTAAAAAACAAAAAATCACTACGTAATTTTCTAGTATTGATCAATCAAATCAAGTATTCCTGAGAGCTGAGTAATAAGTGATGATAACTGGAAAAACAAAAGCAATGACGACACGCACATGTTCTGGTGAACCCCTTTGATGGCTTTAGCTGCGTAACCCATGTTCTTCAGAACCTCTGTGTTCGTGGTGGCATTCTCAAGGGCCTCTCGCTGGAATTCAATAGTGGACAGGGTCCCGTCAATCTGCGTCAGCTGCTGTTCGAAACGTTTCTTCCTCTTAAGAGCCTGAAGTGCAGCTAAAAAAAAAATGTTGGGATCTAATATTGTTGCATCTTATTGACATCATCATCATACATTCCACAGCAAAAGTAAAATATGATAATTAAATTATTTTAGTTTTATATCTTCATGAATATGATCAATTGCATTTTTAAAAGATTTTTTTTTAAAGTTGTTCTCTTTCACTACTAAGGGAAACTAAAGAAACAATCAGCACAGCTTGTGAACAAGAAAAGTCAGACATTGTTTTGGAATAGGTAAAATTTTACATGCAGAAATTAGGTTTACTTCAGTCAATTCTGCTAAATCAAATGAAAAAAAAATACATGTAAGATCAGATAGAAAGCTCATATAAATCCATTTAAGACATGCCTTTTAAATGAATGCTCAACCATGGCATCTGGGTGTAAACTACATGCTTGTGTAAATGCACAAAGGGACAATTGTAGACAATGAGGAGTGTCCAGATGAACTGCATATTTTTTTCTGTGCGACAGGGCGTCACTCCACATAAACAAAAGCCATGTTTCACTGACATGTTTCAGTGGGGTGTTGTTACACTTTCCAGATGTAAATTATGATAGCACATTATATAACAGACAGCTTGCTTTTAATCATTTACAGCTGATTATAAAAAGGGTAATAAAATATCTTTGAGAATTTTAACCATTATTTTTGCTATTTTATACTGAATACGTTTTTTTGTTGTTGAACTATAATGTTTAAAACTATATGACGAGTCAAATAAAACATTTAGGTAAATATGTTGAAATTATTTTATTTAATACATTTTTACACAAATAATGACTGTCCCACAGTTTGTAGAACCTGTTGTACCTGTTTTATTTCATTAGTTCAAACGTTTGTTTAGCCAACATGTTTACGACAAAAGCAGACAAAAGGATAAAAAATGACAATTCTCCTATGATGCTTTATGTTGTAAATTACACAAGCGAAATAAATAAACCATACCTAATTTGAAAATTGTATTTCGAGTTGTATAGGCTACTAAAAGTCTACACGGCCATAAAGAGCTCATAAGCAGAAAGACCCATTCTACATACCTCTCTTGTTTTTGGTGCCATTCTTCTTGGCAATCATGATCTCCTGCTCGATTCTGCTCTCCAGGTATTCCTGTTTTTTGGTTAGCATGGCCTCGGTCTCTCTCAGTCTGTTGATGGCCTCTTGAGGTGATGGACTAGACCGAAACCGATGCTTAGATCTAGAACTGGATCCAGAACTAGAACCAGAACTAGGCCTGGAGCTGGATGAGCTTGATGAGCTAACTTTAAACAGTTTTGAAATTTTACTCATTTTGAAGGTTTAACTCTAATTAAAGATCCAACTGATTTAAAATACCTGACAGATACAGGATCGCGAGAGAAAGTGGCAATTTTTGACAGTCTACTTTTCAGATTGAACTCAAAACACCTACATAATCCAACCCTGCTCTTCCTGAAATTCAACACCTGTGCGCACGTAAATTGCTCAACGTGAATGTCTCTGAAGACACGCCCATTGAAATGCAGAAGAGCGTCACACAATGGCCCGTATATACTCTCTCATTGGTCAGGTTGGACAGGTATAAATACCAATTTCTTTATTTTAGATATTTAATATCTATTTTAAAATCTATGAATTTTAAAGTTTAAAATATAAATGTTTAGGTGTAAATTATTGCCCAAATCGCTGTTCTAGCACATGCACAGTGATAGCCTACCTAGGCTATTACTTTTCTCAATAACTGTAAATGACTGCGGTCAGGCCAGCCTCCACTTTGAAAAACACGGTCATTCTAGCAGCCACGTTGTTTTTACGTGCGCGCATATACTAGGCGTTACGGTAATAGCGTGTAAACCTCAGATCAAGGGAAAAGCGTTCAAGCTCTCATGCATTATCTCTCTCGCCCTCTCTCTCTCGCTCTCCTCTCATGCGTTATGTCTCTCGCCCTCTCTCTATCTCTCTCTCTCCTCTCATGCGTTATCTCTCTCGCCCTCTCTCTCTCTCTCTCCTCTCATGCGTTAGGTCTCTCGCCCTCTCTCTCTCTCTCTCTCTCTCCTCTCATGCGTTATCCAGTACGCCAGGGTGTCACTCAGCCAGTTTTAGGACGAGCTGATGTTGCATTACATAATAAAAACCCTCCAAAAACTCATATTCTACCTGTTCTGCCTGTGAATTTGGATAGCTCTAAAAAGAAAAGTTCGTTTCCACAGACCAGTTTCAATTCAGAATAATAGTACAGCACCCCAGAGTGTCACGCCCACAAATGTCTGGATCTGATGTGTAATTTCAAAATAAAAGTCCCCCCAAAACACTTTTGTCTGTCAATTCTGATAGGTTTAAAAATTAAACTCCCGGTTTCCACCGGCCACTTTCACTTCAGAGTGATGGTACACCTGCTCAGAGAGTCACCCACACAATGACAGAATTATCTGATCCAAAATAAACGCCCTCTAAAAACTCATATTTAAGCTGCTTTGTCTGTCAGTTTGGATTGGTTTAAAAAGGAAACTCCCTGTTTCCACAGACCACTTTGACTTCAGATAACCAGTACCACCTCCTCATTGTCACTCCCACAATGTCAGGACTATCTGGTGCAATATTACAAATTGAAGTCCTTCAAAAACTCATAAGATGTTTTGTATAACAGTTTAGATTGGTCACTCCCTCAAAGGCGAATCTCAAGAATCGACTGTGACGGGGGGCTATCTTGATGCGTATGTATGCGTCTTTCAGGTCCAGCGAAAAGAACCAGTCCCCTGGGCATACTTGCGAGAGGATCTGTTTCAATGTAATCATCTTGAACGGCCGTCTCATGAGATTCAAGTGCCTGAGATCGAGGATGGGCCTTAGGCCACCATCCTTCTTGGGGACGTGGAAGTAACGGCTGTAGAATCCTGACTCGCTCTCGGCTTGGGGAACCATTTCTACTGCCCCTTTTGCCAGCAAATTCATCACCTCGGCACGTAAGACATGTGCATCCTCGCTCTGAACCGAGATGGAGACCACGCCTCTGAATCGCTGGGGTCTTCGAGCGAATTGGAGTGTATAACCTCGTTTTATTATCCCCATAACCCAGTCTGACACTCTGGGGATGGCCTGCCAGGCCTCGGCCCACGTAGCAAGTGGTTGGATTGGTTCGAGCAGTGGGCCACCAAATGGGGATCCGACGCTTGTAATGAGTGTAAGAGGACATTTGCTCTCTTTTTGAAAATGTTTGTGTTTTATTTTTCTTGCTATAACAGCGATAAGTTGTGCGGGCGCTAACTGAACGGGCCCAGGGTTCACAACAGTATTTACCACAAACACATTGCCATCAGCACCCGGAAGTGAACGGGGTGCTTGGCGGGAGCGTTGACGAGGCTCGGGCTTAGGAGCCATGAGAGCAGCTGGTGGTGCGGACTTCGCGGAATGCTGAGTCGGCACATTCTTTTCGCGACTGGAAGCAGCTGTCGAACTGGAGCACTTTGGCAGGAAGTGTCGCATTGCCTGGGATGACTTCTGTGCAGCGGTAAAGCGTTCGGTGAAACCCTCAACTGCAGGTCCAAACAGGCCAGTAGGGGAAACTGGGGAGTTGAGGAAGGGGACCTTATCCACATCCTTGATCTCCGTGAGGTTTAACCATAGATGGCGCTCAAGCACCACTAGGCTGGCCATGGATCTGCCAATAGCCTGCGCTGTCATCTTGGTGGCACGTGGAGCCAGGTCCGTCGCTGCTGTAGCGGCGAAGGTGGCGTGAAGCGGCACAGATGGCCGAGCAGGAAGAGGTCTCTCGATCCGCTGCGATGCTTGATCACGGGTGAAGGCTTCGTAGTCTCGTAGAGCGAAGATCAAGTAGTCATTGCTGAAGGAGAAGTATCTGAGAATCCTACAGCAAAATGGCCGATTATATAGTCAGATGACCCCGCCCATTCTGGCGGGCTTTGTCGCCATAGACTCGTGCAGCTCTGCTGCCGAGCCCTTGACTTGTGCAGCTCTGCTGCCGAGCCATTGGTTCGTTTTTTTATTCACTGCACGAACCAATGGCTGTGCAGTTACACTGCGTTATTGAAAGGCTTCAGTCATCGGAAAAAAAGGAGTTTCCCCCCCAAAGCATATTAGAAGCACTCGTACTAGAAGCAGTACGAGTGAAGTATTGATTGGGAACAGTATCTCATCGTTTACACAGACTACTTTCACTTCAGATTGATAATACGCCTTCTCATAGTATCACTTACACTACTTTAGGACTGTGTAGACAAAACAGTGTATACAAGTTTTGGTGGGCTCTTATTTTGGAATTCAACATCAGAAAGTCCTGAAGTGGTGTAAGTGACACTGTGAGAAAGTGTACTGTCAATCTGTG
This sequence comes from Sinocyclocheilus anshuiensis, assembly GCF_001515605.1. NCBI lineage: Eukaryota > Metazoa > Chordata > Actinopteri > Cypriniformes > Cyprinidae > Sinocyclocheilus > Sinocyclocheilus anshuiensis. The sequence continues at coordinate 1,417,302 of NW_015542347.1, forward strand.
GGGAAACTAGACTGTGGAAATCAGAGCGAGAGAGTGAGAGAGGGCGAGAGACATAACGCATGAGAGCTTGAACGCTTTTCCCTTTATCTGAGTTTTACAAGCTATTACCGTAACGCCTAGTATATGCGCGCACAAAACAACGTGGCGGCTAGAATGACCGTGTTTTTCAAAGTGGAGGCTGGCCTGACCGCAGTTGTAAATGGATACATGGATGACCGAGCTTTCTGAGACACAGGGCGCATCCCGGAGAAAAACGTTATTCATATATTTCTGAGTAACACAGGTGTATTCCACAGTACTGTAGACATCTCCGAGTCCAATTCAGATCATGTGTAATCATAAAAACTGAGTGGTATAGTATATAGGCCAATTATTTTTCATAGCTATTTAACCATATAGATATTTTATTTAACAAAAAAGAGACATTTCTGAGGATGTCACACATTTCCACAAAACTTTAACATTGTAATTAAAATGTCCACATTAAGTTGATACAGTTTTTCTCTAACACACTATAATTGATTTAGCTGGCACAGTTTCACACACACACACACACACACACACACACACACACACACACACACAAACACACAAAATATAATTAATACTCAATAACACACATTTATCCATGGATAACATTAACTAACAGTGACAAATGTGAACCATTTTGTGTTCTTGTGTGTAAACAATAACAACTGTGTTGTAGTTGCTTAACTTCTGCTTCCAGCATTTCGCAATGTAAGTGATTTATTTGACAAATGGATATAAGCCACTGAGCATTAGGTTCAGAGAATGGAGTTTAGTGTTTTAACACTTGAGAAAAACTATAAGAATATTAGGCCATGTGACTGGCTCAAAGACCAGGAGGGCAAAACATTCATGGAACTGTTGCACAAGCCTATCAATTTTCTATCTGTTACCAAGCCACCAATATTTAGATCACCTCTGAAAAGAAAAAACTAAAACAAATATGTGAACAAAATTAAAGTTTTGGCTATTTGCAAGCAACTGGCGCAATATTTTAATCACTAAAACAGCAGGATATTCAAAAACGTTTAATGTGAAAAACATTGAAAGTGCCTCAATGTAGCTAATAAAACAGTAAAAAATCAAATTGAGCATACACCTTGATGATGCATACTTTATATATGCAAGCAGATGAGCCCTGAATATGAACACAATATGCTAAATAGTTAAGTGTTTTCTTTGTAATGGTTTTCTATGGGAAAATATTTAATGTAAAACTTTGCATATTGCGTTTTAATTCTGGGTTTATCTGCTTGCCTGTACAAAGTATGCATCATCAATAAGGTGAATACTGAATTTGGCTTTAATATCACTGTTATATTACATACTTAATACAAACCTTGTAAAAATAACTGGCAGACAGTGGAGGAAAGCCTTGTTTTGCCCTGCAGGTGGGCGTTCCTATTAGTCAAGTCAAGTCACCTTTATTTATAAAGCGCCTTTAACAATACAGATTGTGTCAAAGCAACTGTACAGCATTAATTAGGAAAATAGTGTGTCAATAATGCAAAGTGACAATAGTAAACACTCAATTTTCAGTTAAAGACAGTTCATCATTGAATTCAGTGATGTCATCATCCAGCTCAGTTCAGTTGAAATAGTGTCTAAATTCATGCATTCCAAACTAGGCACAAGACATTTAAGAATAAATAAACTGAATGATCATCAGTATTTTCTGAAATTCCTTTATGGTTCATTTAAGGAGAGGCAATAAAAACATTGAACTTTTCAAAGTTTTAGTAAACGGTTTTTTTTTTCAAAGAGACTTTTATGTTGAAATTATTGTGTGACGTCATTTAAAATGGCTGAACTAAATATTGGAAAACATTGTGAAATTGAATCTTGCAAACAAAAAGGTACGTTCTTTAAAGTTTCCCCATCTAAGCCATTGAAAAATAGAGTAATTTCTAGTAGAAATCACAATTTACAGCCTGTTTCTAGAGGCTTTATTTATACAAATAGCCTTTGTAAACATAAGCTGTAACATCAGTGTGATGTGAGTCAGCAGCAAAAAAGGAATATCATGCGGATTATTTTAATAATTTTCGTGTTTCAATGTAGACTTTCTACCATTCGTATGCAGCAGCTGTTCTGGGGTGTTTTGGTAAGATTTTGTGCCGTTGGCTTTGAAGACAATATAAACAGTTATGCGTTCACACTGCAAGATTTTAGCCATGATTTTAGGAAATCGCCGACAAATGCCCGAAATCGGAGGCAAATCGGTGCTCGTTCACGCGAGTGATAATCACGCAGTGTGAATTATCAAAGACGCGATCTGAGGGAATCGTAGACATGTCGCCGCAGCACGCAAAATATTTGGCATGCTAAATATCTGGAGCTGCCGGCGATTCACAATCAGCTGTGTGCAATACAATAAAAACATTGAACTTTTCAAAGTTTTAGTAAACGGTTTTTTTTTTTCAAAGAGACTTTTATGTTGAAATTATTGTGTGACGTCATTTAAAATGGCTGAACTAAATATTGGAAAACATTGTGAAATTGAATCTTGCAAACAAAAAGGTACGTTCTTTAAAGTTTCCCCATCTAAGCCATTGAAAAATAGAGTAATTTCTAGTAGAAATCACAATTTACAGCCTGTTTCTAGAGGCTTTATTTATACAAATAGCCTTTGTAAACATAAGCTGTAACATCAGTGTGATGTGAGTCAGCAGCAAAAAAGGAATATCATGCGGATTATTTTAATAATTTTCGTGTTTCAATGTAGACTTTCTACCATTCGTATGCAGCAGCTGTTCTGGGGTGTTTTGGTAAGATTTTGTGCCGTTGGCTTTGAAGACAATATAAACAGTTATGCGTTCACACTGCAAGATTTTAGCCATGATTTTGGATAATCACGAATTATCAAAGACGCGATCTGAGGGAATCGTAGACATGTCGCCGCAGCACGCAAAATATTAAATATTTGAAATATCTGGAGCTGCCGGCGATTCACAATCAGCTGTGTGCAATGATTTCTGACTGAAAACTACATCGGCGATGACCTACAGCCAATCAGAGACCAAGATACAGGGCAGAGGGAAGTTCGGGTAGGAGTTAAAGACCAGAATATCAGTATTTTAATAGATATATGAACAATTATATCATACAGAACCAAGCACAAACATTTGCTTGACCAGCCACAACAGCATAACAGTTATTGCAAAATGATTTACCTCCAACTCTCTTTGCAGAACACCCAATCCCTGTTCCCTGCATCTCCCTCCTGCATAATCTGTTTTTCTTTTTCTCCTTGTAGCTGGAAATCAGCTCACAGACAGTTTGCGGTCTATATATATATTTTTAAATAATTTCAGTCTTGCTGGAGAACTCCGGTCTGACGCACGCGGGTTCTCGCGTTATTTCCTTATCACTTCTCGCGTGTGTTTTGTTGTGAAACGTAGTTTGCGGACCAGACAGAGCTGTCGGCGATTCTTCCTATTGTGAAATCATGCAATATGTAACCTGTCGCCGATCCATCGTGCAATGTGAGCACCGCAGCAACTGAATGCTACCCCAGATAGTCACGCTGTGTGAAAACAACGGCGATCCGACGAGTTTG
>NW_015542347.1:1422326-1422667 GCF_001515605.1 Sinocyclocheilus anshuiensis
ATTTTAGCAAATGGCTGCAATATAACAAAGAGTGAAAAATTGAAGGGGGTCTGAATACTTTCCGTACCCACTGTGTATGTGTATATATATATATATATTATAATTTCAGTCTTGCTCGAGAACGCATTTCGTTATTTCCTTATCACTTCTCGGTGTGTTTTGTTGTGAAACATAGTTTGCGGACCAGACGAGAAGGGTCTGGCTGCAGCCTGGCGCTTGCATTCTCAGGCTTGCACTTCAGCTAGCGACGTCACTTGCAGTCTTTTTTATTTTGTTCTATTTATTGATTACTTTTTGTTTGAATCTCTCATCATTTTACAACAGTAAAGGTGGTGAAGACA
>NW_015542347.1:1422692-1423766 GCF_001515605.1 Sinocyclocheilus anshuiensis
GTACAGGGTCCTGCAAGAAAAAGACAAGACCCGCAAATCCGTGGCCACAGAACAGCAGAATATGAACGCATGCGCAAAGTCTCTCTTTAAGCGTTTTCCTCCTGTAGAAAAACATAAACACTTAACATGGCGTAATGTATTAAGATGCTATTAAAATATCAGATTAAATATACAATTTATTAATATAATGAATATGTATATAGTATTTTCCTCCCATACCGCAAAACGTACGTGGCATAATGTGGCATAATGGACTAAAAAGGCCAAACTCAATATGCTCCTCTACATTATTAATATACATAACTAAGATGTACAGACAAGCAGGTGAGCCCAGAATAAACGCAACACGTACAGTTTCGCGTTAAGCGTATTTCCATATAGAATACATAGAATAAACCTCTTTTATATCATTGTCTTTGTCCATTAAGCTACATTACGTGTTTTATTTATAATGATTATAATGATTTGGAACATTTTTAACGTGCAATTTAATGCATTGCGTTCTGGGCTCGTCTTCTTGCCTGTACGGAGTTGATCCTTTTAAAATCACTTAATGCATTTCATAATGCACGTTAATATTTGCTCTTCTGTATATACTTTGAGTCAACAACAAGACATATAGGCTACTGAATTGTCTTTATCAACCGTTATTATGCCACATTAAGCGTTTTGCTGTATGGGAGGACAAGTGAAAGTTTGTGCATTGTGTTCGTGGCCATCTGCTTGCCTTGTAGTACATTAAATAATAACAATATATCGAATTTTATCTTTTAATTGCACTTAATGTATCTTAATACATTAAGCCATATTAAGTGTTTATGTTTTTCAACAGGAGGAAAACGCTTAACGAGAGACTTTGTGCATTGCGTTCATATTCTGCTGTTCTGTAGCCACGGATTTGCGGGTCTTGTCTTTTTCTTGCAGGACCCTGTACATTATAGTATAAAACTAGTTTTAATCGTTTAATCACCACCACAGCGTCTTGTCTCCATTGGCAACACGCACGATTTGTGTCGATTGCAAGTGACGTCGCAGGTAGCGGAGAGTGCAAGTGGCGATTGCAAGTGACATTGT
>NW_015542347.1:1425522-1432016 GCF_001515605.1 Sinocyclocheilus anshuiensis
AAATTAGTTTTAATCGTTTAATCACCACCACAGCGTCTTGTCTCCATTGGCAACACGCAAGATTTGTGTCGATTGCAAGTGACGTCGCAGGTATCGGAGAGTGCAAGTGGCGATTGCAAGTGACTTCGTAATTTAGTTTCTTTTGTCTTGTCTTCACCACCTGGCTACTGTTGTAAAATGTTGAGAGATTCAAACAAAAAGTAATCAATAAATAGAAAAAAATAAAAAAGACTGCAAGTGACGTCACTAGCGGAAGTGCAAGTGTCTGAGAGTGCAAGCGCCAAGCTGCAGCCAGACCCTTTTGGACCAGACAGAGCTGTCGGCGATTCTTCCTATTGTGAAGTCATGCAGTGTGTAACCTCCTGTCGCCGATCCATCGTGCAATGTGAACACAGCAGCAACTGACTGCTACCTCAGATAGTCGTGCAATGTGAAAACCACGGTGACCCGACGACTTTGAAAATCGTGCAGTGTGAACTCGGCATTAATCTCAAATCTGTACTAATCTAATTCAATTAAATAGTGCAGATCTGAGTAATAACAAAGACAGGAAAATGACTGACTATGGTGGTCCTATCATGTTTTTTTTTTTTCTCTTTTCATAATGGTCCCATGGCATTTGTGGAATGCCATAAAAATACTATGGTATTCACTACCATAATATTTATTAAATACCATTCTGGTACCTTTCAGTGGTAATTCCACAGTATATTTTGTGGGGAGACACGTTTTTTTATATAGTACATTCATAAATTGTGTAGGAAAATTAGTCTTGAATAAGGCATTGATTTGAGATTTTCTATAATTCATTAAATTCATTGCAATCATTATTTTTTCTCATGTAACATTAAATCTCCTCTACTGGCTAAAGTTTGGAACACAGAAGCCGGGACTCCCACTCTTGTCCAGAGGTGAGTGAGAAATGGGTTTACTAAGACAAAAGTCAAATTAATAATTAGTGCAATATACAATTGTTAAACCCATAACATATGCATATATTCTGTACACGCACAGATTATATAAATATAAATGCATAATGTGTAGAAATGTGTGTTTATTTGACTAATTCCTGGGGTTTGAATGGCTGTTATAGATTATTCTCTTAATTCTTTCAGGTGCTGGTGAAGAAAGAGATTGGGTCTGGGGGAAGCACATCATATCCATGTAGCTGTGAGGATTGCAAAGGGAAAGAGCTGCTGCCTGTCATCTGCCCACACTGTGAAAAACACTTCTGTCTCACGTATAAAACCTCTTACAATCATCATTTAATAGTCCTGCATTTCATACTTTACATTTCGAACAACACTTAAGTGTCACCCTAATGGACAGAGAGACTATAGTGGAAAACCAGTAGATAAAACAATAATGTTGTGTGCATATAGTCATAGGCACAGCTGGTGTACTAGGTGTTGTGTCCTCTTCTACATATTTGACTGTTTTCCTTCGGTTTCAGACATCGGCATCAGGATGACCATAAGTGTGAGAAACTGGAGATTCCAAAGCCTCGCATGGCTGCAACACAGGAGCTGGTGCAGAAGATAGTCGGTCAGTTTTTTTAGCAATACACTGCAAAGTACACTGTTTTGTCTTGGATTTCTGTGTCCTGATGTTTGGGGTATGTACAATTTTTGTCCACTAGATGGCAGTAGTGTCTAAACTTGAAGAGTTTGTAATACCAAATAATTCTTAGAAAGCCAAAGAATAATCTCTACAATACTTCCAACAGAGTCAAAGAAGAATGCACCACCAAGTAAAGGCAGAAAAGGAGCAAAAAATGCTGCAACCGCTGCAAAAGTTGCTCTGATGAAGCTTAAAATGCATGCGTCAGGAGATAAAGGCCTGCCACAGGTATCAGTGCCAAACTTATATTACAAAGTACCTTCCTTTGCATTCATTTATGACAAATATAACATTAGAAATTCCTCCTCTGCAGACAGAACGGACGTATTTGCAGGTGTTTCTGCCAAAAGAAGCTGAAGACCCTAGTTTGCCCATGTTCTTCTGCTCTAAGTGGAGTGCTGGCAAAGTAGTGGACTTTGCTGCATCTCAGGCCAGTCTGAAAAACAACAACAACGTGCTCACAGCTAAGGTCAGCTATACAGCACAACATAAAACTTTGTTCTATAGGACAGTGCCCTCATCCCCTCTCTGTACATTTTGCATGTCTCCTTTGTCTGATGCACCCATTTCAAGTCTCGAATCAGGTGTGTTTAATTAAGAGACATGCAAGATGTGCATTGTTGGAGGGCTCCAGGAATGTGGTTGGGGGGCCACTGTTTTAGGATTATGACTATGTAACAAAATGATTTCTTTATTATTTGGTGAAAACAATTCACATTAACATACCACTATGCTCTGCACAGAAACTGCGTTTGTGTCACCCTGAGACGGGTGAAGCCTTTAGGATGGACGCTAGCCTCCAGTCACTGCTCTCCAATACAGACTGTCCTCTGCACAACGGAGGCAACGTCATTCTGGAGTATCTGGATAACGAGAGCTCTGGACTGGATGATGTGACAGCCTATATATATTCCTCCTGAGAGAAAATCTCATAACCATTCAGCAGAGTCTTATGGTAAAATAATTTGAGGAAAGTAGGAAACAAAGTGTGTCAGATTGGACTATGTCTATTGTAAATATACATGATTTGCGTATTTTTAATAAATGGGTCAATGGTATGATGCTTTTTCTTTTGTCCCGTTTATTAATTTATAAAAAAATACATAAACACAAAAATGCAATTCATACATGAAAAGCATTGAATACACTTAATTTAATTTTGATATTTAAAACAGGGGTGCTGTGACTGTTCACAAAAAAGAAAAAGCCTCATTAAAAGAATGACATTCTTGACTTCACTAAGTAGTTTGACAATCTTTTACTATTATTTCAGATCAGATAATCTGATGTTTTATGACATAGCAAGGTTAATGTCATGTGGCACAACTCTTCAAAAATTGAATGATATTAATTATATAAAGAATTACTTTTCTTTTTTTAAATTATTATCATGTGTACAGTTACTTCATGTAAGGACAATCTATTATTTTCTTTTTTACTTCTAATCCTAAATTCTAGGAAAGAATTTGGCTTCTACATTTAAGCCATGAGAGAAATGCTACATTGCTGTCAGGCAGAAATTATGTACTTAAGTATTCTTCTTTCACCATTTGATGCCATTAAGCAGGATTTGACACATTGATGCGTCCCCTAATTGCCTCAAATGTCTGAAGGCAGTCAAAGACAGATGTTTTCCTTTGTGAATTTTCTTTGTGGAAAAGGTTTTTTTTCACATACTGAAATACTATATTTATATACTGCATTCTGCAATATAATGCATTCTGAAAGTTAATGTGTGAATTATATGTAATGAATTAAACATGATGATAAAGATCTGTTTTTAATCAAATACTTTGACTGAGCAACAGAACATCAGAATCTTGCATCAGATAATTTGACATTTTCCATTTTCTCTGGACTTCATAGATCATTTGATAACATCACAAATACATAACTTTCCCAGTTATAGATTATTTTATTAGATACATGATTTTATAGTTTTGAACAAATTGTTTTAGTAGTTAAATTAGTCACATAAAAAAAGTGTGTGTAAAGTGAAAAATGTTGAAAATGTTTTTCTACAGAGGCCCACATACTTGTGATAAAACTAATTGTGATAAAACTTTTATATTTTCTATTTCACTTACTCACAAGGAAGATTACCTTTTTTTCAGACATTTTCTTGCTCTTGATTGGCTAGTGTTGAAGGTCATTTTTACTGAAGGTTTACTAATAATCTGTAAATAATAGTGAAGTGACATGTGGCCAAGTATGGTGACCCATACTAGGAATTAGTGCTCTGCATTTACCCATCCAAAGTGCACACACACAGCAGTGAACACACACACACACCGTGAACACACACCCGGAGCAGTGGGCAGCCATTTATGCTGCGGCGCCCGGGGAGCAGTTGGGGGTTCGGTGCCTTGCTCAAGGGCACCTCAGTCGTGGTATTGAAGGTGGGAGAGAGCGCTGTACATTCACTCCCCCCACCTACAATCCCTGCCGGCACAGTGACAAAAGAAACAAATGCAAACACATATACACAACTAACCTGTAACCTGTAGTGAGTCTGTGCATTATTAATAATAAAAGAAGACACAGAAGTCACAGATTTCTAATATTGATTGACTTATTTTTGTGCAATATCAAGATCAAGGGCAATAATGGCCACTAAAGGAACTGCTGAAGGTCTCTGGCTTGCGGTGGCGAGAAAGAAATAAAGAGCTGTCTTTAATGCAACATTCAATGGGAAATATCTGATTTGTGACAAGACAAGAATCATCAGTATCAGCAGAAACAAAGATGATGAACATGGGTGCTGCCGAGGAAAAGAACACAGACAATGCTTTTTTTCCCAGCTGGTTTAAGAGAAGCTTTTACAATATGACTATTATTATTATTATTATGCAAAAGTATGTCTCTTGTGGAAGGCTTGTCAACAGCATTAAATGGAAAGTACATTACATTGTAACTTTTTGAGGTGACAAACCTGTCCCTTGACTTTTCAGTCATGAAAAAAGTTGCATCTATTTTTATAATATCAATTTACATAATGTGAAAAAAAAAAAACTTTGGACCCTCCATCTGGTACAACTGTGCCGTTTAGCGTTATTCTTTAAATTATTTAGTTTTCCAGGGTTAAACATTAGTGCAAGGTCTAACAATTCTGCAGGAAAGCAAGTCAAAATGAGTAATTAATGATATAAATAATTAGAAAAGAATGCTTGTCCAAAAGTTATAAGCTTGCTTTTCTAAAATACAAACGGTTGTGGAAACTCAAAATCAAAAGTTCAGATTTTCCCCTCATTTTTTAAAAGTAATAGATATAAAAAATATTTTTCATAAATGTTTTTTATTATGCTTTTTTCATATTTAAATATGTCATTGGTGTCAAATTAATGTTTGAGTGACATAATAATGATTCAAGTGATTTTATTTAAGAGTACATGGGGCTGTTAACACAGGCCAAGCAATTGTCATTCAACTTACTTAATATGCCGTGCATCTACTTGTGCAGTGGCTATTAATATTGCACAAATCCTACTGCTGTCTCCACGGTAATCAAGAATGAGTCAGAATAAATATAGCTGCCTAACTTATCAAAGATTGTATAAGTTAAAAGCTGAAAGTTGTAAAAAAAAAAAAAAAAGAATCTGGTTTGTGCCTAAAATGCATTGCTGAACTGCATAATGATGCTGTCCTTCGCAATAATTGTCTCTGAAAGTCATGCTTGCTCACACATACATACACACCCACACTGGGTAGATGCAAGTAATTGCTCATTGAACAGTCTGTGAGGATGGCTGCTAGTGTGGACTTTAGCACAGAGTTGATCAATGCTTGTATCAACCCACTCTCTGTGTAGGCTAAGATTTATATTGCAAACATCCCCAAAACAGCACGGGGTGAATGGGGAATGATTGAAGCTGCTGTCTCTTTGTGGTGAAACCTCTTAATAAATCTGTCAAACACACAGTCTCAATGAAATCCACACAGTTACGTTAAAAAAAGTAAATTCACCTGATTTATTTAGTTTAGGAGTAAGATTAGATTTAGACAAGGTTTAGAGGGTTTGTTTAGGGGTTGACATGTTCCATACCTTAAAATTGTGTTAAAGGTCCCATATTGTCAAAACTGACATTTCCTGGCTTTTTTCACAATAACTGAGGTCTAGGTGCTATGTAACTACCATATAAGTTTCAAAACAGTCAGTCCACAGTAAAATTCACACAGCCTGCTTAAAGTAGCTGTGATTTTTCACGAACCGTTGTGACTTCTGTAAAAAGTTGACGTCAGAACTACTCAGTCACCACCTTCAGTCACCACCCCGAGCACTGCCCACAGTCCCACTCTACTTTTGCCAAACCCCAGCAGTGTTGCCAATTTGGGGATTTTGTCGCCAAATTTAGCTACTTTCTCATTGTAGCTGCGACTTTTTTTTTTGTTGCGACAAGGAGCTATTTTAGCTATATTTAAATAAAACTAGCAATTTTTTGGAGATTTTTTTATTTTTTACTTGGTCGCACCCTGCCGTAGGCCCGTGACCGCTCACGTTTGCTGTCAATCATGCCAATGAGTCTGCGCAGTCAACACACCAGTACACAGCCACGCCTGCCATGACGCACACCACAATTTCATTATAAGCATCAATCAAGATGACGGAGAAAAAATGAACATCTTGTTTTAACCACGGACACAAAAGTTATACAATTCATGTCAACCAGATATTGAGAGAGAGAGAGACACAGTGCAGCATCATGTCATGTGTGCTGGGATGCAGTATTTTGCACTTAGTTTGAAGTAATAGAGTGTGTTGACTGAAATAAGTTTGTATGAATAAAGTTTTTGTTTTTGGAGAATCATAATATCTCTTATCTGCAGAGCTGGACAGTAACTAAGTACATTTACTTGATTTTTGTACTTAAGTACAC
>NW_015542347.1:1451690-1484127 GCF_001515605.1 Sinocyclocheilus anshuiensis
TTAAGGACATCAAAACCTAAAATAAAACTCCAGAAAGGTGTACAATATGGGACCTTTAAGATAAATCCTTGTCTGTTCTGGATATTTAAAAATGTGCACTTATGATTGTAACATTTAAAACTAAATTCATATACAAGCATGAAATTACAAAACTGATGTACTACATTAAATGGGTCATCAGGAGGCCATGCCAAAAAATGTTATTGACTTGTTTCTGGCAATGATCTGATGATGGTGTGACATGAAAAATAATTAGAAGATTCGAGGTGTTTGCAGATGTTAATAGGTAATTATATTGATACAAACATATGTGCCTCTGGCTGCTCAAACTTGATTGGCTGTTTTAGGACGTTAGCACAAAAGAGAATTCACAACACTTTTTTTAGTTATACGCCACACCATATAGTACTGTTGTTCAAAATTGACAAAATTTGTTGTGTGCAAACATGCATAAAATATACAACATAATATTTAAAATATAACATTATATACACACACTAGTCACAATAATGAACATGGCTGGCAACTGTAAATCTCAACAATGGTAGCATGCAACTTGCAATGTTACAGCAACTACAATCATCTATGATACCACCCCCAAACCCATTTCACATGCTTTTAAAGTTTTAGCACAATCAGATAAAACTTACTCTGATTTGACCATAGATGCAAAGCATAACAAGCTGGGTGCCACAATGCTGAATAAAATCAGTGGAAACACAGACACCAGCATCTTCAATGCTTGAGCTCGTAATGACAGATTATTGGAAAAGCAGCAACAGCAAAGCCTGTACATATTATCTTATCTCTTGCATCTCATTGGATGGATTTTTTTTCTTTTTTTTGTGGTGCTTCTGTTTGGAATGGGAACGTCTTATATTTGTAATATCATTATGGAAATAAGTGCTGATGGATTTAAGCCTTATTTGCTGCATGTGTGATGGTGGGGCTATTCTATCCTCCTCATTATCAGACATGCACCTGATGCTCACTGTAAGCTGCTCCTGGAACATAGCGCAGAACCACATACAGTATATTCATTACTGACAAATATTTTATTTTATTTTATTTTAAAGTTGTAACACAAGTGACAATAACCACAAATTGTGAAAAACATACATGCACAAATATCACTTGAGACACCGCACCAAATGCCACTCTTAACCAAGAAGAAAATAAAAGGCAGACTTAAATATGATAATATTAATTTGGCTAGACCTGTGGAGTTCTGGAAGAATGTTTTATGGAGTGATGAGACAAAACTGGAATTTTTTGGACTAATGGATTAGCGGCATTTCTGGTGCAAAAAGGCAAGTTTAGGACAATAACCTAAAGCATGGCATTTTAATGTGACATTGTCACCAACAGGCCAGAGACAAGAGGAGTGCAGGTAAACAGAAGGGTTTATTGACAATGCTGTAATGGTGAGGATCGAAGGCAGGTGAGTATGAGAGATATATGAAAGTTCTTGGTTTATTAGCTTCTTGATAATCTGGGTTCTGATTGTTGCAGGAATCCTGGAGATGAACCGGGGCTGAGGAGAATCGGGATCGCGGAGACGTTATAGACCCCTGGAGGTAAGGAAACAACAGGTAAGTATGCAGGTAAGGAGTCTGGTAATGTTCGGGTAGTGAACGGTAGACCGGACACTGGAATACTGAGTGGAGTGAGAAGATATAGCGGGCTTTATTGGTGATTGCAGGGGCAGGTGATCAGAATTCGGGTGATTGGGATCTGGTCTGTGTCGGAGGAGGTGACTGTGCTGACGTGAGTGATTGTGATGATTTCCTGACAGACATGGTATAACGAGAATATGTATGGCTACCTAACATATGTTACATATATTAGTACACTGTTATATTGATGTATGATATTCATGGTATGTTGAAAGTAATTTGTCAATGCTTTTACACTTTTTAAATTTCCTTTTTAATGATCATTGGTTGAAGGGTGAATAGACGAATGTCACCTCATTGTACCCAGTTTTTGAAATGCTTATTATTAGGTTTATAGACCAAACCTTTCACTGATTGTTTACAATGTAACAGAATTTACTCCCATAATTTGTGCAAAGTGTCATGGGGCATATGAAAAACGTGAATACTTCCAAAATTACTGAACTTGGTTGAAGATTTGGTCATAGAATGTTCTTGAGTGGCCTGTAGATTAAATCTCATTAAAAACATTTGGTGGGATTCAAAAGCAAGACAACATTTTTTTTTTTTTCGAGAAACACTGAAACGTGTGTTAATAAATTTTGTATAATAGTTTACTAATGCTTTGGTTGTTTTCATTTCAACAATTCAACCAAAGCATCGAAGTACAACTGTTTAAATTAATAGTTTGCTTGGCCTCTGCTATAGCTCTCAAATTCAAATTCTCTGTGAACCTGTGGGACTTGATGTGGTTTCTTAAAGAAGTTAATGTGTGTGTGTCAGAGATCCACTGATAAAGTGCGTCAGGGTGTGTCTGATTCACAAATAGACGAGCTCTCTCTCATCGCTCTTTCACCGTGATGGGTCCAAATCAACGGATCAGAGGAGTGAAGATGCTGATGGGGGATGAGAGGAGGAGGAGGAGGAGGAGGAGGAGAGGAGGAAGTGGGAGGTGTGTGTGTAAGGAGGGATGTCCTGCAAGACTGGCGTGATCTAATCCATTTTGTGACAGACTCCTTCCGATATATAAGCACAACATTTTAACATTCCGGAATTACTTGGACTGAAGGAGAGACTCTGAGCCCAGAAACGCCTGTTACTGAAGAGCATACTTTCAAAGACACATGTAAGTAAAAAAATAAATAAAAAAAAACTCTTATTCGTTCTCGTAATTGTTCAATCAAGGAAAGATATTTGAAAATAATTTATTTTTTAATTAATTTTGTGAGGAAAGTTTTGATTACAAGTGCAAAATATGTGCAGTTTCTACCTGATCTGACCCCCAAAAATTACTTTCACTGGTGTAATAGTTGAATTACATATTTATTTTTTATGATTTGAATTTCTTTTTTTGTATTTATCATCAAGTACATTATAAGACTCAAATCATTTAGAAATTGCACTATTATATTATATTATATTATATTATATTGAATTGAATACTCTGTATCATATTATATACAGTGCCCTGTATCAGACTCGGCATGCTGCCCGCCGCCTTCACTCTGCCGGTGACTAAGTGCCTGATTGGCTCGCGCTTGGGAACGGTCGCGTTCCTGCTGCTGCTAATTCTGTCCGCCACTGAGACTTCTGCACACGGTACCACAGTCGAGCACGACCTTCATATCGTCCACAACGTCGATAACAGAAGTAAGTTTTTTCTATCCTTTTTTATCATTGTAATTTACTTGATTTATCAAGAGAATTGTAGATGCAGTGCGCAATGTCAGTGGAGCAGCTGTTAGACGTTTATGCATTTAAACATAATTCCTAATAGCCTACATTATAGAGATATTCTTATAAAGGTATTCATAATGTATTAAAATGCACTTTGTAGTCAGTTTTCTTTTCATTGTAATCACTGTCATTATATACATTAACACGAAGGCTATCTGTTCGGCTATATAAAAAGAAAATCTTGTCAAATTAACAGAAATTATCTGACACTAACAGTATTGTTGCACCTGTACAGCCTACATTATTTTATTAACCGATATAATGTTACTAAACCAACCTGCTTGAATTTCTTAAATATGCTTTGAATGTTAAAAAAAATAATGCAGATGGTAAAACAAAAGGCCATATAATGACTTGGCTAACAAACCTCTTAACACACATCATCATGAGAAATATTTACTTATAAAATATTTTACTGTAAAAGTATTGAATAAATTGAGTAAATGATGTCTAAATATGGTAGATAATGTACAGTTACCAGTTAACAGTTTTTACTGTAGTATTTTTTACCCTTCTTGTGCAGTTGTAAGCTATTTGAACTTGATTGTTACAAATTACTTTTATTAGTTAACCTGATGTAGCCAGGTTGACTTGATCATATTATTATTATTATTTACTTAAAAATGTACTTTAATAGAGTATAATACATTCTAGCACCAATAACGTGAAATATGATGTTGTTCATTTGTTTTAACACATCTGTTTTAATGCATTTTATAACTGTGCATTACGAGAACTTATCATAAAACTGATTATAAGACATAATGAATGTATTTAAATAAGGCATTATAGAGAGGCTTCACAAGATCTTTCTAGTTGTTTACCTTTTTAAAGTAATAGTAAAACTCAAATTAGTTTCATGATAGCCAACAAACAGACCAAAAATATTCGTAATATGTGCACATACACCAAATATGTACTTTGATAGTAACATTTGTCTTGATCTCTCCCAATCAGGTCCAGAGATTGACCCGTTCTGGTATGTGGGGCGCGGTGTGAGACCTATCGGGCGGTTTGGGAAGAGACAGAGTGGAGGTGGTCTGCAGCCAGTGGTCAAATCTCTGGAGATCCTGTTGAACACTCTCAGGAATAAGGAGAGCTTGAGGAGTGCGCTGGCACAGGAGGAGTCAGATTGGTTACCATGAGATCTACTACCTGCCGCGACCTACTGCTGTAATATTTAGGTGTATTAGTGTGTATAATTAATCACAGTTTTCTCATTCTTTCCCTGGCTGTGTGTCCCTCAATATTAATTTCAAATAAACTGACTGGAAAGTGAACATATCTGTACATATTACAAATGCAATCTATATTAATAAATAAATCAACAAATGTATGTTTTCCTCTTATTAGTAGTTTATTGTAATGGATTATGCAAACTACTGCTCCACAATTAAATGACAATAAAGTTGTTAAAATATAATCTACCAAAGAACACAAACATCTCAGAGTCTCTTCAGGAATGCAAACTTTATTCATATTTTTTTGAACACTGCTTGTGTCAGAACAAATTTGGCACATGAGAATTCATTGGCTTTTTCTTTTCGCTACAGAATATTTTATTTTTCCCCCGTTGACATTTTATGGTTAAAATACACAAAGGACGTTCTGAAAAGAGGCAGACTAATGCCCTTGCGGTCACAACAAACCCAAAATACACTTAAAGAGCCTACGGTATTTCATATCCATCTCGTCTTTTTGTACTTCATTCATATGTAAATATGCATTCATTTTTGTTTTGTTTTTCAAATAGAAAAAAATACATCACACTGTAAGACACTTTCAATTTCTCGACTGTGCTTTTCATGGGACTTTTTACATCTATTGGAAACGTGATACATGCTTTTATATACAAACATTTCCATAGACAACATCAAGGAGCAGGACCCATTTGAGAGCATGAAAGCTGAACAGCTATTAGAGTGATATTAGAGTGGAACGGGGAAGACAAAAGTAGGGGATGATTATGGGGTGCAATTGTAATTTCATGTCAGTTTATTCTCTATTGGCTCAAAAATTGACATTCCATACAATATATTAATGTTAACTAAATATAGTTCAGGCTTTTGTAATTTCTGTTAGCTAAAAGGGTGATTTTGTCTCTGAACACACATTGTGCATGCAGCACAGATGTCATCTTAGTCACTCGCTAAGACAATATGATGCAGTATTTGATGTCACAGCTGTAATTCTGCATGGAAATAGGTGGAGATTCCTGCTTAATAAAATGCTCAAAATGAGGACAACTCAATTATTCTTGTCAGATTTCTAATGGATGTTCACAGCTCACAGTTACTCTTAAAATCTTCCCCAGTGTCAAATTTAGGATCATGTGATTTGCACTGTGGAACAGTTTTCCATGCCAACTAGCACAACAAACATAAAGAAAATTTCTTTAAGAAAAAAAAAGTCCTGGTAGAATATGACCAGTATCTTTTCCATTACGTTTACAGATATTAGCTTCAAACCTTAAAATACAACACAATGCGATGTGTAATTCAAAATATAGGTGGTACGTAATTTTTTTTTACGGATTTTTACAGAAACATTACAGATTGTTTTAGATTGAATTTAGATGTAGACTGAATGTCCAAAATTAGTATTTTAAGTATGTACATCCAGGTGGATATATGTAATACTAAAGCAGTGCTCTGAGAAAAACAACTGGGTGTATCAGATGAATAAAAGACGTTAATTAATAAAAGAAGAATTAGAAGTCAACAAAGGCCACAACCCAAATTACCAGAGTGCTTCATACTGAGATGACAGTGATTTGATGTTCATATTCAAGAGGTCACTGGATATCTGAGGCTGATTCGAAGACAAGTATGAATACACAGGGGGGTTACGATTCATGCAAACACACTCACAAACTCATTATATGGCAAGGTGGTCGAGTGCTTTTTTTTTTTTTTAGAGACTAAATCATGAATTTCACAGTTATTTTATATGCAGTTTTGAGTACAGCGCATTAAAGAAAACTTCAAAAATGACCATTGGAAAAAGAATCCTGAGATATTTGCGACACATATGAGAATAACAGAAACATGACAATGCAAATACAACAGGTCCTGCAGATATTTTGTGTTTACTTTCACATAGACATTTCATACATTTCAATTTTTTTTACCGAATGTGCTTCAGTTTTGCAATAAAAAACAAAACAAAAAAAAAACAGGTCACATTAGTCATCCCAGTCACATTGCCGACATACAGCATACAAATTCAAACATGTACAACACTCAGTAAAACATTAGAAAAAGAGAATGAGGTGATGTCCTAGATTGTTAACATTTACCACTGTCCATCTATCTTACACATACAGTAATTACATGAGTTTAAATCTACAATTATAACCCTCTGTGATGGTTCGTTGTAGGAGTTTTATCTCCATTAAGGCAGAGAGAGAGAGAGAGAGAGAGAGAGAGAGAGAGAGAGAGAATCGGGTCCCCTGGTTACTGGAGGTGATGAGCTCCAGGGTTTGGTAGAGTCCTAGGGGTCAGAAGTGAGCTCAACCCTACATGGGTTGTGATCGGGCTTAGGGTCGACAAGTAGCATTAGGGCTGATCAAATTGGAGGACCGGAAGTTGCATCAAGGCACTGGTGTGGAACAGCCTGATGGTCCTAGCATTCACTGCAGAGTGATATTGAGCCATACAGCTTATCTGAGAATCACTGAGGTCACATGGCCTCTTGTCACAGCCTCATAGATCTCATCTGTGGCTCAGATTTGACTTCCTTTTCTGTGTGGAAGGAATTCAAAACAACTCTTAGAAAACTTGCTTTTACTTTTTTTTTTTGGGAAATCCATTTTCATAATGATATTTATGTGCAGAAGTGTTTAACACTTAGCTCTTTTAGCTATGCACAGAGATTAACTTTTGCATGATCTAATTGAACATGAATTGATTATCTTGAATAAGCTCTTTTTATAAATGTAATAGACAATAGGAGGATCAGTTTACACAAAAATGAAAATTCTTTCATCACAATGCACTTACAATAAGATACAATGATGCTAGAGTTAGCACGAACAAAAAAATAAACAATAATGAATGTTAATGTAACGTCAGTTTCTACATTGAAAGTTTGGGGGCAGTAAGAATTTATAAAAAAAGATACCTTTATTCAGCAAGGATGGATTAAATTGATCAAAAGTTACAGTGAAGATATTTATAATTTTACAAAAATGTTATATATCAAATGCTGTTCTGAACTTTCTATCAATCAAAGAATCTTGAGAAAAATGATTCATAGTTTCCACAAAAACATTAAGCAGCACAAATGTTTTCAATGTTTCTTGAGCAGCAAGTCAGCATATTAGAATGATTTCTGAAGGATCATGTGACACTTAAAGGAACACTCCACTATTTTTGCAAATAGGCTCATTTTCCAACTCCCCTAGAGTTAAACAGTTGAGAACATCAAATTTTCATTTTTGGGTGAACTATCCCTTTAACATGAACTAAGAACACACAATAGCATATCTCTAAACTACCAGTAGAATGTCTTGACAAGATATTTGAATTTGATTGAAAATACATTAAAAATGCAATTACATACAAACAATAGCTTGAGTAGATCTTTTCTATGTTTTTTCATTTCTAACATAAAATTCATTGTGGTATACTTTAGGGGTCTTAAAGTAAAAAATGTGAAGGTGACTGGTAAAATTTACTTTGGTGCAATTTCATTTAATTTAATAATTTATGACATTTATAAAAATAAATTTTCACCTTTAAAAGTACATTTGAAAATAATGATTAACAAATGTACACATTATTGGTCATATGGGACACTTTTAAAGCCCCAGCTCACTGTCTATAGGAAAGGGCAGCATAAACATTCTGCAAAACATCTTTTATGTTCCACATAAAAAGTCATCCTGGTTTGTAATTACATTAGGGTGAGTAATTAAAAACAGATTGTTCCTTTTCTGGTGAACTACCTTTAATGTCAACATATAAGCTTTCTCATGTATGGACATGAAATCTGCCCAACTGTACAAAAGAGTATTGAGAGAAAAGAGCTATCAAACAATGTTACAACATGCATCACTGACTAAAGAACCACTTCAGGCCTCATACAAGCTGTTACCGTCTCCTTCTATTGGTAGATTTGTGTCGCAAACGGCTGAACTGGAATAAGTAAGTTTGTCCTTTGAAGCTGCAGCTAATGTGAAATAAAGGAATCAAGATGAATCATGGTCATATCAATGGCCAGCCCTAAAGAGAAACCCTGTTAATTAGCAAGAAGATTAAGCAGGAGAAGATGAGGGAGGAAAAGAGATAATACTGCTGGCTGACTCTATGTTTTTTTCTCTAATGGACCCTGTTCTCTTTTCTTCTCCCAGTGTCTCTACATGGTGCATTAAGTCTTGCACCTTTTCACTGGTTGCTCATTCCACCTTTCTTTTCAAATCAAAATGTGTAATGTCACTTGGTGTGAAAACAGATTTTTTTCCCCCCTAGCTTAATGTCAGTGGAAGAAAAAAGGTGCTCTTTTCTCTGAACCACATTAAATTGTTGCCTCTGGTTGTTAGCAGGTTCAAACCACACATCACACATACAGCACACAGGGTACTGCTCCTATAAGGCATGTAGGATTTGCGCATCTTGTGATTCTGAAAATTTGACTAATTCAAGGGAGAGCATTGTAGCATCTTTAGAGATATTTAAAGATATTTAACATTAAACAATACTGGGAGGAGAATAACATTGGTTTTCAAGACCATGATTCCTCAGTCAGAGTTTGAGACTGTTGCTTTGACCTCAGACAAAATAACACTGTACCATGAAGAAGCATGATACATTAAACATTATACAGTACATCTGGGATATAGAGATACTAGACACCTATATGCACTGAATGTACATTTGAATGGCTTGAAAGCAGGTTTTGCTTTAGAAAAGCTCAACTAGACATGTAATATCAACCTTGTGAAATATTAGATTAAATATAAATTAGAACACAGCTAGAAATGTAATTATAGATTAACTATAGTTAATAGATTAACTATCACTAACTAACATTACTGAATGTCTTAAGAATTCATTTTTTTGCTAGTTTTATTTTATTTTTTATTTTTTTTAATCATTCACAGGTTTTCAGTGACTGTGGTCTTCAATAGCAGCCTGAGCTTTTCACACGTTACTAAGAACATGTCATGGAATTTCCTTAAAATATGAATACAAAAAAAAAAAAAAAAGTTTACTTTCATTTACTTTCACATCAGTGACGAAACATGAAAACCTCAGAACAAGAAACATGGCACAGCATGTTTTTACATGCTATATTCAAATTGAATACAGAAGGTCAGGGGAAGTTTTAGCAGTCTGTTCCTCACACAGCTATCATATGGCTTTAAATGATATGGATTCTAATGCACAAGTACTATGGACCACTGTTATAGTGCTTTTTTTGTCTTATTTGCTGTCTCTATTATTAAAACAAGCCCTCTATACATTCTACACTAGTTTTTAGTTGTGCTCCATGGAAAAAAGTAAGTCTAACAGGTTTAGAATGACATGAGACATAAGGATGAGATCCCTTTTAAAGTATTAAATGTCGGTATATGTGTGTTCATACCTGATGACAGACTTCTGATAGGAGGAGCAGGCAGCTTTCTCCTCTGATGGCGAGACGAGTCCAGCGTCTGGGGCTGATGCAGGAAAAACATTAACTCACTAATATTCTAAAGTCATTCACTAAATTTGAATGTGTCTTTAAAGTTCAAAAAGTGTAATGCTGACGAAACTCACCATAGGTTTAGATTTGCACTTGGAAAACCGTGTGCATGCAGATACATTTAGACCTGCAGTTTTGAGGGCTGATATTCTTGCCTCAATATCTGAGATCTGCAGAGAACAGATAAACTTCTGAATTTACACTTGAATAGTTTGATACTGTTACACCTATCAGTTAAATAGCACATTTAGGACCAGTCTGTATTATGTCACATGCAAGCGCACACCTGGAGCTCGGACTGCTGCACCTGGGCAGCAGCAGTGGCCACCTGATCTTCTAGGAAGGCCAGTTCAGTCTCTGTGGTGGAGCTGCTGATGCTGCGAGCACAGTCTTCTAAGTCACTCAGCGCCCCCTCTAGGCTGTACACAGCACCTGCAGCCAAATACACCTGCACACAGTTCACATGATCACAAAATTAGATCAGAGAGACATCAGAATGTCTCAGATTTCTCAGAATGTCCACGATTATTGTTATTTCTCAACAATGATCGTGGAACACACAACACTAGTATACATTATTTATTTAACACACATACTTATTTACATTTCAAATTTGCACATATCATACCTGTACATACAAAATTGTCTATATTATATATTGTGTTTTTGCTTTTTTTGTACATTGTCTATTTTGTATATTTGTATATTATTCTTTTTATTATCTGTGTCCTGTCTTGTCACTGTCATTCTGTTGCACTGTGGAGCTTCTGTCTCTAAAACAAATTCCTCGTATGTGAAACATACCTGGCAATAAAGCTCATTCTGATTCTTCTAATTCTGATTAAGATGAAAAGGGAGAACTGCATGACGCATAAATGTTAACACCAGGGTTTTTCAAAGTGGGGTCCAGGGAGTGTTTTAACAATTTAAGTCTCTACTCACTTTTAATCAATTTAACATATTCTTGTTGAATAAAAGTATTAATTTCTTACAAAACAAAACAAATAAAAAAAATACTGAATACAAAATACAACTTTTGAACAGAATATTTCTATTTTGAATAAGTGCTGTTTCTTTTTAACTTTTTATTCATCAAAAGAATCCTGAAAAAGTATCACAGGTCCCCCCCCCCCCCCCCAAAAAAAAAATCAGCATATTAGAATGATTTTTGAAGGATCACATGACACTGAAGACTGGTGTAATGGCTGATGAAAATGTAGCTTTGCATAATAAATTATTTTAAAGTAAATAGAAAACCATTATATTTAAATCAATAATAATATTTCACAATTTTACTGTTTTTTTTTTTCTGTATTTTTGATCAAATAAATGCAGCCTTGATGAGCATAAAAAAACTCCTAAAAAACATTTAAAATCGTATTGATCCCAAACTTTTGAACGGCAGTGTATATATATATTTCTCAATTCTTATTGTTATAAAACCAAAATATTGAAAACAAAAAAAATCTTTAATAATATGTCATCTATTGTCATATAGTGTCAATAATACACAATGTAATATAATAAAAAAATAATAAATAGCGTACCTGTTCTGTAACAATATTTATACTTTTTATGAATTTAAATATTAATATAACATTATTTTGAATTTAATTGAAAATCTTTCTCTTCAGGTTTTCTACTCCCGGGGTAGAAAACAGTGAAAGTAAATCAGATTATATTTTAATCATTTGTTTTGGCTTAGAATATTTTTCTGTAGAGCAGGTTTCAATGGTTATAATTAAAAAAAAAAAAGTATCAAAAACAACATATTAACATTCTCTATTAATAAACCTTACATTTTCCTCCATTTTAGTGAGGTGCTCGTCCAGCTTCCTGTTGCCTGGGCCTGAGGACATGGGTGTGCTAGCCGGAGAAGACTCATGACCTTTGCCTTCTGCCTCTCCAAGTAATTCTTCTGTGGCATTCAGAACCTTCAGAACCTCTGTGGTGATGCTGCATAAAGATGCAGCGGAGTACTTCTGCTCCATATACATGAGAGAACACATAAAACAGATGAAAAAAACAAAAAAAACAAAACACTGATAGATATGCAAAACTGAAGGAATTCAAATGCATATCAGGTGTTCTTGAAACATATTTCCATAAAAGCCATAAAAACATTCATTAATAAAAGAATAACAAAACATATTGAAATGTTGGGTAGATCACAACTTCCACGTAGCTACCTAAGATCTCACTCTTAATTAAGCTGGGATGTATTGCTCGTCATGCTCAACCTGTTGGATCAATGAACAGAATAAGAAGATTATGGGAGAAGAAGAGTGTGATGTGAATGCACATGGATGAAAGATGCTTCAACATCTCAGAGGTGAAAGGTCATCGTTGAGGGTGTCTTAAAGTGAGTAACACATCCATCAACATACAGTACACAAATGGAATGAAAATGAATACTCATTATTAAATCACCCTCTGTTGTTCAAAACCCATATTTACTACAATGTATTTTATCTGTGGAACATAGGAAAATTGGACAACATCCAGGTTTACTGGATGTAAACTGAATTTACAAGGACTACTTCTTTATAGAACTACTTCTATAAGAGATAACAGGTCAAGACACATTGTGCCAGAAACTCCCACTCTAACACCAGAGCGCACGTCATCATAAGGAGAAGTAAATTTGTTCTTGTCAATACGTTTTTCAAAGTGTAACAGGCATTAGAGTTCATTTAGAGTACTAAGCCATCAATATGAGATGTACATGTTGATGTGCGTGCTTGTGTTTGTAAGTAAGACAGTAAGCACACATGAGAGAGGGTAATATGATGAGATAAAATTACTTTTCAAGATGAGAGTGTGAGAATGAAAGAGACAGGAAGAAAGAGAGGAGCAGTGTGATTCAGTAATGAATACTTGAGGAATCAATTAATGGTTGGGTTGGTTTATGCTTTGATCACAGAAATAATTGATCCAAACTCAGTCCTCAGAGCATGAGTGGCTCGAGCTCTGAAAGGGTCGGTGTGTGTGTAAAATGGACCTGTATATTGAGGGAACATGTAGAAAACAGATAGGTGTACAGAGATGAATAAATCTAACACCCAATGGAAAATTTCAAGATACTCAAAGATCACATGCACACTATATTGAAATCTTAAAATCAAATAAAACAGAGCATGTTTATAACATATTGATGCTTGTCTAACAGGGGTATTTGGTAGGGAAAACTGGTGTCTTATATAGGCTAAATGTTATAGCAATAAAGACACAAATCTAATGTTCTTTAGACATGTTAGACAACAATAATTTAACACAAAATTGACAACTGTAGCATGAGATGCAACAATAAAACAATATCATAGTTTTGATTTGTTGCTGAATTGGTATTTAAATATTTTAAATTCTCTAAGTTCACTTATTTAATATTCAATATGAACTTATTTCACTTATTTTAATATGTTCAATCTAGCTGCCAAAGTTTATGTAAAACAATAACCAAAATATAGCAGATTACATCCATTTACCAACTATCATAGAATAAGTTCACTTATTTAATATTCAATATGAACTTATTTCACTTATTTTAATGTTCAATCTAGCTGCCAAAGTTTATGTAAAACAATAACCAAAATATAGCAGATTACATCCATTTACCAACTACAAGCCAACATGTCATCCAACCCTTACTGAGTGACATCTTAATTTGAATTAAATCAGCATTCTTGTGACCCATTCTACCATGTTTCATTTTATTACAAACTTTAACTATAAATTCATACATATGTTCATTGAAATTTTGATGTTTAATTCTTATAGTTGGACAAACATATGATTCAAGGTTCTACATAATATTTAGACATGTCCCATATGTACGTAACAGGTTTGCAAACAAATATGCTATCATTCAAGTTTGGGGTCAGTAACAAATGATGATCAAATGATGATGATCAAAAATGACAGACATGTACAATGTTACAAATAATTTGAAATAAATGCTGTTCTTTCAAACTTTACAGTCATCAAATAATTCAGAAAAAGTATCATGGCTTTCACAAAAATATTAAGCAGCACAATTGATTTTAACAGTGATAATAAGAAGCTAATTAGCATATTAGAATGATTTCTGAAGGATCATGTGACACTAGAAAATTGGAGTAATGGCTGCCATCACAGGAATAAATTACATTTTAAAATATATTAAAATAGAAAACAGTTCTTTTAAACAACATCAAGTTCTGCTCTCAATATCACCACCAGTAAGAGAAATCTAAAGGAAGTTTTTCCCCACTGTGTGTATCTGATTCTAACAGACTCTACAATGACATGAGCAGGTTCTGAGGCCAGAGTATGAATGGACTACATGTTTGATTCAGGAGGCATCTCTATAGCTCTACTGCGTCTTCTCATCAAGATGTATCTCACCTGCTGTAAGAGAGAGGAGAGTAACTGAAGCCTCTGCTGTAGGGCACGGTCACTCAGACCCTCCTGAACCAACAGGAAGGGGTGGAAAGAAAGAGAGAAACACAGACACAAAGAGAGAGATCGGACAGAAAGACAAATGAGAGAATAAAAGATAGAAACATACAGAAAAGGTAGTGGAAAGAAAGATACAAGAAATGAAAGACAAACAATTAAAGGTATAGATCACTCCAAAATGGAAATTCTGTCATCATTTACTCATCCTCATGCCATTCCAAACCTGTATGAATTTCATTCTTTTTTTATGGAACACATTAGAAGTCCTGAGGATTGTACTGGTTGCTGTTCTGCACTTCCAAAAGGATGCAAATGCACCACAACTGTTTCACAAATGTGGTCAATGCACCTTATGCACTATATTCAAAGTCATATGTTATTTAAAATTTTCATTATTCACTGATAATCCTCACCTTCTGTAAGCTGGATCATTAAATCAGTGAGCTGAACTCAAGGACCATAATTAGTCAGATATAAGTTTTAAGTTTTTTTTTTTTTTAATTAAAGTTCCAAAAGGGTTTTTAGCTGCAAAGAACCATTTTGGGTTCTTCAAAAAAACTTTCAGCGAACAGTTCTTAAAAGAAACTTTTTTCATCTTAATGGAACCACATTTTTAAGAGAGTCATAAAGAGCATGGATAGTCTCCAAAGTTTCTTTCTTTTTGTGTGTGTGTACACTGTGTGTTTGTGTATTGTGTATGTAATCATATTGGTTTGGAAAAGACACAAAGGTCAGTATATGATGAAATAATTGTCATTTTTGGTTTAACTATTCCTTTAATATACTGTAATGGACAAGAAGCCAGCTGGAAATGAAAAGACAGGGCCAGATGCAAGGGGAAGAGGATCCATAGAGGAAGACAGTGCTGCTCTTATTGTGTGCATTCCCTTGTCGGCATCCTATAGATGTTCTCAAAACATCTAGAGAGGTTCTATATTCATTTCTGCAGACTGGTTCATGCGTCACACATTGCCTCATGCACAATACAAATCTGAAGTGGCAACACAGAATTGGGCTTTCATCAGACGTGCTTTTCTCTGTGCGCTTGATCATGGCTTCTCATCACCAATGAGAGTGAAGATCTTCATTCTGAGTTCGATCAGTAAAATAAATGTACGTTTGAGGGTTTGAAAGAGTGCTGGAAGGATCTAGAGGAGCAGACATCTTCTCGTATAAGACACCACATAATTTACACAAGTAGGACATCAACATCCTTTGATATTCCTGGAACCACATTCAACCAATCACTAGCCTCTGGTTTTAGGTGTAGGGCTGAAATTGGTTGACAGGAATGTTGATTTAGGATCAACGATGGATATTGATCCACAAACTCATCCCACTTTTGTAATGACATTAAGTCTCAGTTTAACATCTGAGTGCAGTTTATTTTTTAGACTGGATAAAGGAAAGTTGGGCACTTGGCATTCACATCAGAGAGTGAACTGGGACTCTATTCCAATCCGCAGTGAACCACCTATATGCTCTTACAAATATACAGTTGCCTGTACCACAATCCACTGATGGCATCAAATGATAATACCCTGTTTTTTTTTTTTTTTTTAATGAAACCATACATTTGTACAATTTTACAGTGTATTTAAATGGCAGGGTACAATGGCTAAAAGCACATCTTAAGAAAATTAGTTTTTTCACTTCTTCTATAGTGTATGATTGCAGGGGGATATATATACAGTGGGTACGGAAAGTATTCAGACCCCCTTCAATTTTTCACTCTTTGTTATATTGCAGCCATTTGCTAAAATCATTTAAGTTAATTTTTTTTCCTCATTAATGTACACACAGCACCCCATATTGACAGAAAAACACAGAATCGTTGACATTTTTGCAGATTTATTAAAAAAGAAAAACTTATATATATATATATATATACTAAAATAGGGTACTACTGTATCATACACATTATTTACTATTTGATATTTATATTTAGTTTCTGTTTTAAACCTTGTACGATCTGATACACGATATATGTTTCTCTGTCTCATTCTCTCCCGGAGCTGGTCTGTAATTTATTCTTTGTAATTTATTGATTTGCATTTAAGTAAAAGTAGTTTTAGCAAATGTCAACCACTGAGTATTTTCTTTCATGAACTAATGAACTATTTTTATAGAGTCATTTTATTTCAGGATGTGGATGATTGTTCTGACATAACTCTTTACACATAGTTCCTCTGAAAAATAAAAAAAAATAAAGAATATAGAATAAAAAATAAAAACTTTTCCTTTTATTTAACATTTTTAAACTAAATGCTAAATAAAAGGAAACACTTATTTTTTATTTTAATTTTATGGTTTAATTAAACAAAACTAAGAAATGTTATTATAAAAAAATTATAATTTTATGTGTTACAAAAGGAATATTTGTTAAATGAAAACTATGAAGGGAACAGAACTGCATTTAAAATGGGCTTCCCATGTAATTTGAAGTACTTCCGGTTTAAGATCAGCCCATTTCCGGATGCAAGTTGTGTCTCATTTCAGAGGCTGCATCCTTTCAAAGATGTGAACTTAAAAGGCTTTGTCTTTGTACATGTTACATGCTAGTAATGTTTGTACTTTTTTAAAAGATAGATAGTCTCAGATAGTAATTTGTCTGAAAACAACAGGGTTCACAACCTGTCTAAATATGTTCACCTTGGTTCATTTCTGTATATAATAAAATGTATAAACTATCTATAAATTCACATCTTAGATGTCAACATTTAAACCAATTTCAAGTGTTTTGTGTCAAAAAATGTAATCTGGCACTCTCTCTCAAAAAAATCCTATTGTCACCAACATGCAATGAATCTTAGGATAGCCTGGGCTGTGAATGTTCCATCAGTTGTATGCTCCATGGCCTGGCAAACAAAGGGTGCATTTCAAGGCCGGATCTGAAGGAGCATTTGAATTGGCCGAATGCTGCCTTTGAAGGATGCAACCTCTGAATTGGGACACAGCTACAGATAGAAATAATTTTGAGATTCATACACATAGTGATACAGATAGAGATCTGCTGCACAAACCTCATTGTTACTTTTTATGCTTTAACACCTTAACTTCACTTCTGAAATCAATAAAGGCATATCTTATAATTGTTTTTGTAATGGTCTGTCATGCAATACAGTATATCTGGATCCTTTCATTGCTATAAAAATATAGAAAGCAGACTGACTGACAACACCTTACTATTTGATTTGTATTTGCCAGTTCTATTAATTTTTTTTGGTGATGGTCAATTACTAGTATGAGTCATTTCCACAATAAAAAAAATAAAAATAAAAATAAAAAAATAAAAAACTTTATGCACAATTTATGTACAGTACATTATATTACATTAGAGATGCCTTCACATTTTTTAACAAGAAAAATAAACCAAATCTATGCTTGACAAGCAACAACAAGATTCTAAGTAACTGAAGACAGAACTTTTTCGGTACTGAAGGAGTACAAGGAAATTGGTTAAGAAATAAAAATAAATGCAGCTCCCCTGTTTAGTTGTATCTCAGCAACGGGTCAAAGCAGCCAATGAGGCATCTATGTATTTATAGGTCAAAGGATATTTCCCTCAACTGCATCAGACATTTAATGAGCTTCTCACAATGCATTATAGCCTTTTTTAGGCTTGAAACATACCTTATGCAACAATGTTACACACTGTAGCATCTAAAATGTGTTAAAATTACATTCTTACTTTTGCTGCAAAAGACACTATAAGCAACTACACTACAGCAAATTCAGATTAACCAAGGCCATGGTGCAGCAACAGTCTGAAAAGAATCAAGTTGTTCAAACTGTCAATATGTTTACAGCTTTAGCTAAATAACTGTTTTGGAGTCTGGTTAGGCAGTTCACTAGAGTTTAAAACAAAGTCTAGGTGAAGTAGGAACTTTTAGTGGAACAGGCTTACCTCTGATGGAGACATTGGCTCCTCCAGACCACAGGGGGCACTGTCTGGAGACGTGGTTGAAGACCTTGTTGTCTTTGTCTCAAGTTGTGCTTGTTTTTCTGACCCTGTCTCTGAGTGGCTTCTTTGTGGTGATATTCTCTTCACCTTTTCCTCATTCTTCTTAGTTTCATCATAATCTTCCTTCAAACTCTTATTTCGCTCCAATATTCTACCTGAGGATTCCTGTTTCTCTTCCTCCTTGAATTCCATAGTCACTATAGACTCTAATTTCTCTTTTTCCATGCGTATGCTTTTCCTTTTCTTTTCTATCTCTTGCTCAATCTCTGATTGTCTCTCTTGCTCTTGTTTCAGCTGTATTTCCATTTCTCTCTGTCTTTCCTGTTTCCTCTCAACCTGGATCTCAATCTCTCGTTGTCTTTCTCTGTCCCTCTCAATTTGTTTCTCCAGCTCTCTTTGTCTCTCTCGCTCTCTCTCTACTTGTCTTTCAATTTCTTTCTGTCGCTCTCTATCTCTCTTCATTTCTCTCGCTATATTTATCTGTCTTACTGCATCACTTGTGTCCATCTCTCTAACTGTTTGTCTTTCACTCGGATTCCTAATGTCCTTCGACTTTCCTTCCCTCTTGTCTCGTTTGCTCTCACGTCTCTCCTTTGGTCTCAGTTTCTCACTTTCTTTCTCCCTTACTCTGTCCTCTTGCTTGTCGCCCACTTCCCTGATTGACTCCAAATCAGATAACATCACATCCCTCTCGTTGACTTGGCCAACCAGCTCACAGAGTTTGGATCTCAGTTCCTGTTCCAGGGTTTCATTAACAGAGGAGCCCCTGAGCAAAGGGCCCTGAATGCTTAACTCTGGTTTGCTGGCCCCCGGTTGGCTCAGCATTGGTGGGCTAGCGGCACTAGAGTTGTGAGCCACTGTGTTCTGAAAGTCAGGTTCAGGGGTCATGGCATCAGAGGTCAAAAGGTCAGGAGGGGTCACAGTGTCTGGAGTCTGGTAATTCAGGGGGACTGGGCTCTCCTGGCTCTGTTGCCGGCGCATCATCATGGCGTTGAGGAGGACGGCACTGTTCTCCTGTTAATGTGATGTGTTAAAGAGAGGGACAGTTGAGAAGAGCAGAGAGAGAGAGAGACAAATATTATTGATGAGAAAAAAATTATAATACAAAATAAAGACTTTATGACCGACATAAAGGAGTTAAAAGATATCCACACATTGTATGCCAATAAAAGCACAACTCTGTCCTGCACTGCCACCTACTGGAGTATAAACCACATTCAAATTCAAAAATGAATTCTAAACAAATTTTCTTACTTTTTGTTTTCAATGATTTTAGAATTTCTGTCTCTGTTGCTGCTACTCTTGCCAAAATTGTCATTTTCTATTTAGCATCTAAAATAATGACAAATAATGAATAACATACATTCACCTTAAAGTCAATATACTACAAAAGCAGCATGTGTGTTGTTTTTAAAGAATATCATTGGAAATGTATAGAAATGTACATTTACCATGGAAAAAAATTTGTCAATAAGTAACATTTTTAAACAGAGGAGGAGATGACAGTATTTCTCCAGGTGGAAGGAGAAGTGTACTAAATGTTTTCCACTAACAGGAAAACTCAATAATTTAAACGTAATGCCTTAAATAACACATGAAGCAAAAAAATAAATAAAAATAAAAATTACAGCAGGAAATATATTACTATTATAATAATAATATAATAATATTGTAATATTTAAAGTTGATAATAATAATCTAGGCTACATAACAATAATACAATAATCACGTTATGTGGGGTTAAAAAATCGTATAATTAAGGTATTCACTTCTAGTTAGTTTTTGCACACCTAACTGAAATATAAGCATATGTTGAGCTTTGATATGCAAGCAGCAGCAAAATGAGATGTCTTTATCATACCATAGTCCAAATCTCAACCACTATATGTGCCAAAATAATCTCATTATGATTTTTTTTGATCAACCAGAAGGCTGTAGTTCTTCTCACCGCTGTGGCAGCGCTGTAAAGCGCATTATGTGCTCGGCTGTGCTCTGGTGTCTCGCGTTTGCTCTTTCTGCGCCTCCGTGATCTTTTGACCTGCTCGCTCTGCTCCTCCCCGTCACTACTGTCCCCTCCCAGATGGGGGTTAAAGTTCACATCCAGCACCTCTGGCCTCAGTAGAGGCGAAGTGGCACTGTTTGCGGGATGTCTGTAGGGTGGATACAGGTGTGCTTCAGGCGGCCCTTTCTTCTTCTGCGTCATACCATGGGCTGGTCTGCGGGCTCGAATGGACGGGGCAGGAGACGTCTCCGAGTCTGAGTTCAGAGTCTCCGTGTTGGTGTACTGACCTGAGGAAGGTGAGGTAACGGGTGGGTGTTGGGTGTATGTCCATTCAGGGTCGTGTTGAGAGTCAGTATAGTACGTTTCATCGGAGAGACGTCTGCGAAACTGTAACAGGGCAGCCCCCCAGCCCCCCTGGTCCTCTGGATCTGAATCAGAGCCCATCTCGTCATACGCGGACACAACGCCTGATTCTTTCTCCAGCACGCTGAAAACAAGACTCTTGCGCTTGGTCAGCAGACTAGGTCGGGAATGCTGGGAGCTCTGCAGGGCGATCCAGTTACCATCAAGGGATTGCAGGACTGGAGATGCACCTGTGGAGAGAGATACAGACACCTGGACAGACAAATATAGAAGATGTGTGTGTGTGTGTGTGTGTGTGTGTGTACCACATATTCAATCACAAAATGAGAAAAAGCCAATTTTCTATGTGGGGATCATTTTCTAGGTCTCATTTTCGAGTTGAGTAGTAGTTCTAGATGTGTATTTTTTAAATACCAACCAGATGTGAAATTATTTTTGCAATTATGTTTGATAGACACTCAAAACAGAATTAAGTCACTTTTGTAGACTTAATTTGCACCCAGTCAAAATTCTGTTTTAAAGGGACAGTTCACTCAAAAAGTTTTGGTCAACAATCTTCCATCTCGCAAATAAATCAAGGTTTATTCATGTTCTATATGTAAGTTTTGTTCTAATGATGACTACGGTGTGTGTGTTGGTGTGTGTGTATGTGTATTATTACTAGAGTTGTCCAGGCGGTCAACACTCTTCCACCCAGGAAGTGATGATGCTCTGGACTCCCTCCTGAGTGAAGAGTAGTTCTGGAAAGCGGTCTCTACTTCAGTGCTGTCCGGGACCCCTGGGGCCATGCCCACCTCATGGCCCTTCTCTGGAGAATCATCACTTGTCAAAGAGAATGCTGATCTTGACTTCTAAACACATGTCCACCAACCCACATGTACAACATTAGTAATTTAAAATGATTGAAACTGTGAACCAATAATTAAAAAAATTAAAAATAATTTATTATATATTATTACTATATACGTTATTGTAAGATAAAAAAAAAATCTGTTATTTTATTTAGGAAGGATGCAATAAATTGACATTTGATATAGACATTTATAATGTTACTTTATTTATTTATTTACTTTTTGATATTTCAAAAAATGTTGTTCTTTTGAACTTTCTATTTGTCAAACAAAAAAATATATCATGGTTTACACAAAAATATTAAGCAGCACAAATGTTTTTAACATCGATAATAATAGACATTATTTGATGTTTCTTACTGTTTTTACTGTAATTTTTTATAAATAATATGCATGGAAATATACCGGTATGTCTTTGTGTAGGCAGATGGTTAATTATAGGGACATTCCATGTCAACTCAGCCAGAGGTTTCTGGCTCAAATTTGTGATTTTGCTCATATTTTTTTTGAAGAAAGATAAACATGTTTAGTGATGAAAGACAAAATATTAAATGTCATGGATGAATATTTACAGAGTAATCTGCTTTTTTGTAGCGGAGGGTCAAAATGGCAATTTTCACCTGAGATTCAGAGCCAAATTACAGGGGGCTAAAAATGACCTCAGAAAGATGGCAGCATCATAATGTTACTTTTACACAGAGATTGGTAGGTCTATTAGTAAAATCTGTTGACTTTAGCAATCTGTATAGCATTACGTGCCAATGGTGACCATTCAAAAATGAGGAAAGAGCATTTTTCAATTTTTTTCTCCAAATTTTGCAGGCCTGTAATTCAACAAGTATTAAATATATCTTAATGCCCTTTCAGATTTTAGGTCTTAACAAACTTTTCTTTTGATGTCTTCATTTTTAAGGCCCTATATTGTTCAGTTCCAGAGATATTGGAATTTCAATATGGCTCCAGGAGTAAATCGTTAAATTGTACACTTTTAAAGGTCAAAAACCAAATTTGGATCAATTTGCAAAAATATGATACTTATTTTCTTTTAAAGAGGAATGTCTGAAGAACAAATAATGTTGAAACTAGAAATGTATCTTGTTTTCTTCAGTCAAAACAACTGCATTGAACATAACTGTCCGAAGGCCACAAATATTCTTTTTCCAAAGTTTGCGTGCCTATAACTCAAGTAGTCTTAAAGATATTGCAATATGATTTTAGATTCTAGTTCTTAATAAACTTTTCTTTTGGAATCTTCATTTTCAAGGCCCTACATGATTCAGTCCCAGGGATATGGGGACCTCAATGAGGCTCCATATTCAGATAATATTCATATTCAAAAATATGAGCCAGGGAAGTTTCTCAAATTTGGTTGATGCTCCGGGGGGTGAATACAGACCTCCTGTATTGAATCGATGGGTTTTTGTAAGAAAAATATCCAATAAATCGTTAAATTGTACACTTTTAAAGGTCAAAAACCAAATTTGGATCAATTTGCAAAAATATGATACTTATTTTCTTTTAAAGAGGAATGTCTGAAGAACAAATAATGTTGAAACTAGAAATGTATCTTGTTTTCTTCAGTCAAAACAACTGCATTGAACATAACTGTCCGAAGGCCACAAATATTCTTTTTCCAAAGTTTGCGTGCCTATAACTCAAGTAGTCTTAAAGATATTGCAATATGATTTTAGATTCTAGTTCTTAATAAACTTTTCTTTTGGAATCTTCATTTTCAAGGCCTTACATCATTCAGTCCCAAAGATGGGGGGGGGATAGGTCTCAATGAGGCTCCAGATTGTTGAATATTACCCATTTTCAGTGGTCAAAAACCAAATGTTGGTCAATTTGTATACAGCCTATACTCATTTAATTGAAAGAACAATGTCTGAAGAATAAATAATGTTGAAATTAGAATTGTATCTTGTTTTTCATCTATCAAAACAATATGTATAAAACATACCTGCAGGAGTGCTAAAAATACACTGAAATGGACAAGCTGAGGCACATTACCTTTCTTTCAGTAGTCTATTCATAAGATTCTATATTTTAATCAGTTTCAGGGATATTTTGAAGA
Organism: Sinocyclocheilus anshuiensis; assembly: GCF_001515605.1. Classification (NCBI taxonomy): domain Eukaryota; kingdom Metazoa; phylum Chordata; class Actinopteri; order Cypriniformes; family Cyprinidae; genus Sinocyclocheilus; species Sinocyclocheilus anshuiensis. Next base: position 1,475,461 of record NW_015542347.1, read on the forward strand.
AGGGATTGTGTTCATTTTAACAGCTTCTGAAGCTACCAAGAATTCAGATATGCAGTTTTGTAACATGTTTAAAACAAATCCCATGCCTCCTAGGGAAAAGTGGCTGCTTTTGCCACACATTGCATTCACATAAATTTTCCTCATCTTGAATAATTATTAGACTTTCTTTTTCTTTTTTATTGTTATATAATGTGAAGCTTCATCAGATTAAGTAGTATCTACTGCTAAAGGGCATATTTGGCAGAATCACTGATAGTACCTCAAACCTTTAAGATCTCTCACACTTGGAATAATTAACACTGGGTAATTCTAAACCCCAGGAAAACGGGAGCCTAAGTAATAATATTTCACATTTCACACTGTTCATACTTTACATAGAGTTAACAATTAATCCTTTCTCTGGAGAATCATCACTTGTCAAAGAGAATGCTGATCTTGACTTCTAAACACATGTCCACCAACCCACATGTACAACATTAGTAATTTAAAATGATTGAAACTGTGAACCAATAATTAAAAAAATTAAAAATAATTTATTATATATTATTACTATATACGTTATTGTAAGATAAAAAAAAAATCAGTTATTTTATTTAGGAAGGATGCAATAAATTGACATTTGATATAGACATTTATAATGTTACTTTATTTATTTATTTACTTTTTGATATTTCAAAAAATGTTGTTCTTTTGAACTTTCTATTTGTCAAACAAAAAAATATATCATGGTTTACACAAAAATATTAAGCAGCACAAATGTTTTTAACATCGATAATAATAGACATTATTTGATGTTTCTTACTGTTTTTACTGTAATTTTTTATAAATAATATGCATGGAAATATACCGGTATGTCTTTGTGTAGGCAGATGGTTAATTATAGGGACATTCCATGTCAACTCAGCCAGAGGTTTCTGGCTCAAATTTGTGATTTTGCTCATATTTTTTTTGAAGAAAGATAAACATGTTTAGTGATGAAAGACAAAATATTAAATGTCATGGATGAATATTTACAGAGTAATCTGCTTTTTTGTAGCGGAGGGTCAAAATGGCAATTTTCACCTGAGATTCAGAGCCAAATTACAGGGGGCTAAAAATGACCTCAGAAAGATGGCAGCATCATAATGTTACTTTTACACAGAGATTGGTAGGTCTATTAGTAAAATCTGTTGACTTTAGCAATCTGTATAGCATTACGTGCCAATGGTGACCATTCAAAAATGAGGAAAGAGCATTTTTCAATTTTTTTCTCCAAATTTTGCAGGCCTGTAATTCAACAAGTATTAAATATATCTTAATGCCCTTTCAGATTTTAGGTCTTAACAAACTTTTCTTTTGATGTCTTCATTTTTAAGGCCCTATATTGTTCAGTTCCAGAGATATTGGAATTTCAATATGGCTCCAGGAGTAAATCGTTAAATTGTACACTTTTAAAGGTCAAAAACCAAATTTGGATCAATTTGCAAAAATATGATACTTATTTTCTTTTAAAGAGGAATGTCTGAAGAACAAATAATGTTGAAACTAGAAATGTATCTTGTTTTCTTCAGTCAAAACAACTGCATTGAACATAACTGTCCGAAGGCCACAAATATTCTTTTTCCAAAGTTTGCGTGCCTATAACTCAAGTAGTCTTAAAGATATTGCAATATGATTTTAGATTCTAGTTCTTAATAAACTTTTCTTTTGGAATCTTCATTTTCAAGGCCTTACATCATTCAGTCCCAAAGATGGGGGGGGGATAGGTCTCAATGAGGCTCCAGATTGTTGAATATTACCCATTTTCAGTGGTCAAAAACCAAATGTTGGTCAATTTGTATACAGCCTATACTCATTTAATTGAAAGAACAATGTCTGAAGAATAAATAATGTTGAAATTAGAATTGTATCTTGTTTTTCATCTATCAAAACAATATGTATAAAACATACCTGCAGGAGTGCTAAAAATACACTGAAATGGACAAGCTGAGGCACATTACCTTTCTTTCAGTAGTCTATTCATAAGATTCTATATTTTAATCAGTTTCAGGGATATTTTGAAGAAGGGATTGTGTTCATTTTAACAGCTTCTGAAGCTACCAAGAATTCAGATATGCAGTTTTGTAACATGTTTAAAACAAATCCCATGCCTCCTAGGGAAAAGTGGCTGCTTTTGCCACACATTGCATTCACATAAATTTTCCTCATCTTGAATAATTATTAGACTTTCTTTTTCTTTTTTATTGTTATATAATGTGAAGCTTCATCAGATTAAGTAGTATCTACTGCTAAAGGGCATATTTGGCAGAATCACTGATAGTAGGCTACCTCAAACATTTAAGATCTCTTACACTTGGAATAATTAACACTGGGTAATTCTAAACCCCAGGAAAACGGGAGCCTAAGTAATAATATTTCACATTTCACACTGTTCATACTTTACATAGAGTTAACAATTAATCCTGGTCATTCATAATCTGACGAATTCTTCAGATATTCTGCTTTAAATACAACTAGATAAAAAAGTTTGTCAAGACAAACTTTAGGTTGGCTTGAGAAAGCCTAGCCTATAAGTTTAAAGCAGCTGTAAAAGCTTGAGGTTTGAAAATTTAGATAAATTAGAAAATTAGCATGTTGCTAGCATGATTAGCATGCAGCTAGCATGTTGCTAATCATGTGTCTAGCATTATTAGCATGTTGTTGACATTATTAGCAAGTTGTTGATTAGCATGCAGTTAACATGTTGCTAATCATGTTTCTAGCATGATTAGCATGTAACTAGCATAATTAGCATGAAGTTAGCATGTTGCTAATCTTGTTTCTAGCATGATTAGCATGTAGTTAGCATGTTGCTAATCATGTTTCTAGCATGATTAGCATGTAACTAGCATAATTAGCATGAAGTTAGCATGTTGCTAATCATGTTCCTAGCATGAGTTACAGGCCTGCAAACTTTGGAGAAAAAACTTGAAAAGTGCTCTTTCCCCATTTTTGAACAGTCACCATTGGCACATAATGCAACAATGATTGCTAAAGTCAACAGATTTGACTAATAGACCTACCAATCTCTGTGTAAAAGTAACATTATGATGTTGCCATCTTTCTGAAGTAATTTTTAGCCCCCTGTAATTTGGCTCTGAATTTCAGGTGAAAGTTACCATTTTGACCCCCTCTACAAAAAAGCGGATTGCTCAGTAAATATTAATCTATGACATTTAATATTTTGGCTTTCGTCACTATACATGCTGAACTTTCTTCAGAAAAATATTAGCAAAATCAAAAATTTGAGTCGGGAAAGTTTCTGAAATTTGGTTGATTTGACACGGAATGACCCTATAGTAGTTTACAATAGTGTGGATATTGAGTTACTCAAAAATAGTAATTACCTGTAGTAATTATGTGATAATCATTATGTTATAATTTACACATGTCTGACAGTTTTCTGCACAAACTGTTCTTTTATGCACAATTTGCATTTGGTTGTAGTTAAAAGTTTGTTTGTAGCTGTAGGAACCAAGCAAGTTGCATTAAATGAGTTTCACCAATAGGGGGTGTTAGAGAATTGCATTTATACCTTACTGACTTATAAAAATTTCTAAAGGGAAATCACAGGAATGCAGCTATACTGAATATCACTAAAATGTGTGTGATTATTGACAAATAAGCTTTTATCAGTATTCTTCTCTCTTGTAGTACAGCCATTGCTTTTCATAGATTCCGGCATTATTGTTAACACTATGTTTTTGCATGCTGCAGCAGAAGAAATTGTGTATGTTACAGATGAGGTCAGGAATATCAAATAAGCACTGCAAAACACATAAATATTGTATTTTAGGTGCATGTTATGGTAGCTTTAACATGTTCTTACCCACAGCGGATAGGAGCTGGTACTGTCGGTCTGTGCTACTGCGCCGTGCTGAGAGGTGGAGTGTGAATGCTGCGTTGTGTGTGTGTTTTGTGTTGCGGTAGGGGAAGGAAGCTCACTACTCTGAGGCCATACAAACTCAGCCTGAATCTCAGACCGTTTTCCCCTCTGAATGATCTACAGAAAAAAGACATGGAAAAAGAAGATAAACAGACAGCTGGGTAAGAGTTGCATCCTGATTCCCAACCGCACTATACGGAATTCATATCCAAACTATATGGTGTAGTATGCAAGATTATGACTAATGTGTCTCAAACCATACCATTGTGCATTGAAAATAACATGCCAAATGTCTACAGATGGATTATCAAAGCTTTTGGGCTAATTTTCATCTTGATTTTTTTGTGCTACAGTGGAGGTTGTGACAAGATAAAGTTGACGTGTCAAGGAAACTGAGTTATATATGAACAAATTACTCACTAGATAATTCTCATCACCTAAGAATTACATGAGTGAATCTCCAGTCAAGAACATAACTAGTACATATTTCACCACAATAAGAAAAAAAATTGGAAATTGTATTTTACTTACTGAAAATAAAGCCTATGTTTAATTCTATTAAGATGTTTTTTTTTGCAGTTTTAAAATGCCAAGTCATATTCTCATTAAAGAAATGTAAAGAAAACCAATGGTATAAATTATTTAAATTGCAATCATGGTAGTATGTTTGTATTGTCTATATATAAAAACATCACTGTATGAAATTAATGTAACCCTGTTTCTTCTCCTTATTTTCTTATTTCTTTAAAATTCTTAAAATGCCCCTATTATGTATTTTTGAAAAGTACCTTTCATGCAGTGTGTAACACAGCTCTAAGTGAATGAAAACATCCTGCAAAATTTTAAATCTGAAAGTGCACCGTGTATAAAGTTATTGTCTCTCAAAAGAAAGAGTCAACTCTGAATTATTGAGACCAGTCGTTTTTAAAACGAATCCCAAGCCGTTTCATGTTGACTCCACATGAAACATTAGCATATTGCCCGCCCACTTGTTGGTCTTTTCACATTGGTCTGACTGAAAGTGCAAATTCATTCTTTGCCACTAGGTGTCGCTTTTGGAGTGGTAAAAATAGCAGTTTCCCCAGTAACGCTGTACACAAAGCAGCACTGCGCTCACAAACGCGCTTTATCAGGCATTACAGGCAAGATGAAATGAAAATGAGACCAACTGGACCAATCACCGCAGATTAGCATCACGCAAAGGAGGGGTTTGGAAAAATGAATCATTGAGCGAATCGTCTGGGAGTCGTTGAGCAAGTAAGGTAAAATAAATGCATATTATAAGACAATGAATGTGTTTTTTGACCTTGCATGCATGTCAACCTGTTGTTGGGGATTCCCAAAACCAAAATATGAACCTTTCATTACCCATAATAGGGGCACTTTAATAAATCATGGTCACATGTACTACCGTTCAAAGTTTTAGGGTCAGTAAGAGATTTCAAAATCTTTATTTGATAAAATATACCGCAGAAAGAGTAATACTGTAAATATTATAAGACATTTAAAATAAAGATTTTCTATTATAATATTAAAAGCTGATTTTTTTTTTATTACTGGAGTCTTCAGGAAGTCATGGGAAGTCGTGGCCTAATGGTTAGAGAGTCGGACTCGTAACCCAAAGGTTGCGGGTTCGAGTCTCGTACTGGCAGGGATTGTAGGTGGGGGGAGTGAATGTACAGCGCTCTCTCCCACCTTCAATACCACGACTGAGGTGCCCTTGAGCAAGGCACCGAACCCCCAACTGCTCCCCGGGCGCCGCAGCAAAAAAATGTCTGTCCACTGCTCCGGGTGTGTGTTCACGGTGTGTGTGTGTTCACTGCTGTGTGTGTGCACTTTGGATGGGATAAATGCAGAGCACTAATTCCGAGTATGGGTCACCATACTTGGCCACATGTCACGTCACTTTTTTCACTTTCAGTTTCACAGGATCTTTGAGAAATCATTTGAATATTCTGATGTGCATTTCTTTAATGTTGAAAACTGTTTTTTTTTGTGTGTGTGTGGAAACTGTGATACATTTTTCATGTTTCCTTGATGAATAGACAAGAAAAGCAAGTAGAAGTCTTTTGTAGCATTGTACTGGTAATGTCTTTGCTGTCACTTTTGATCAGTGTAATGTGTCCTTGCAGTATAAAGTATTAATTTCATAAAAAAGAAATCGTACTGACCCTGACACATTTGAAAGGTATACATGTTATTGTTATTATTATTATTATTGACCTGAACATAATTTTTGAGAAATTGCCCCTCCATCTTTTAGTATCAAGCAGAGTTATGTGAATTGGGATTCAGTCAAATTACTATACATTACAATGTATTTCTCTCTGTAACAAAAAAAGCTCTTACTTTTTGAACAATTGTTGTGGCAAGTTCCTCTATAAGTTCTTCCTTGTGGTCACGCAAATAGCGAGCCTCATTCTGTTTCTCCTGTCATATAAAAGAGAAAGAGAGGCAGCCATGAGACAGAAAAGTGCAACTGCAGTAAGATATTCATGGAACATGAGTAATGGTCGAAACTGAGAGATGGATGAGTCAACAGCATTTAAAATCTACAAAATAAAGTGATATTTGTATGCAGGAGCCTTATATGGGTGCTCAGAACAACAGATGAATGTAAGCATGAAAGCCTGATGGATAAGTGGATACTTGGATGGGTGGATGAAGGATGAACTGATGGTTTGATGAATGATATATAAAGAGGAGTCTCTAACCAGACTGTCTCTGTAGCTCTCAGCTTTAGCAACGGCTTCCTCTATCGCCTCTTCTGCCACACGTAGAGCAACGGTGAGCGTGTCTGCCATGCTGTGACCTGTATGCACATATACACAGTTACAACTCTTTATCTGTTAAATGTCTATAAAACTAGATGCAAAGTGAAAGCTACTTGTTTTTTTCTGTGGATGTGTTTGTGTTTTGTGTTTGTGTGTGTCGAGTGTTAATCTTCATAGTAATGCATGTACTGTTCAAGTACAGCAGTGATTACAGCAATTGACCAACACTCATAATCAAGAGTCATTGTTCCTCATGCCAACAGGTAACTCAGTATAACACAGGACATATTGCCAAATTTCCCTGTGTGTCTGTGTCTGTAGAGAAGGAGTTTTAAGTTTAGAGTTATCAAAGGGAAAGTTGAAATAAAGTCTTCTGTTGTCAGGCCTGATGCAAGTTCTGCGCGCATCGAAAGGCACACAAATGGTTTATATTCAGTAAATCTGACTGAATTCAGATGCTTTGAGCAGTTACAGATAGGCTTTTGGGTTTCATGTAGACTAATTACCTTGTACTATATTGTTCACGAGTTTAGGGTCAGTAACTTTTTTTTTAAAGAAATAATACTTTTATTCAGCAAGGATAAGTTGATCAAAAGTTACAGTAAATACATTTAAATGTTACAAAATATTACTATTTCAAATACATGTCGTGCTTTTAGAACTTTCTATTTCTTGGAATAGAATCTTGGAAAAACATGTATCATTATTCTACAAAAATATTAATCTGCACAACTGATTTCAACATTGATAACAATAATAAATATTTCTTAATCAGCAATATCAGAATGATTTCTGAAGGATCATGTGACACTGAAGACTGGAGTAATGGCTGCTAAAAATTAAGCTTTGCCATCACAGAAATAAATTGTTTTGAAATATATTTTTGTCTTAATATTTCATAATATTACTGCCTTTACTGTATTTTTAATCAAATAAAAGCAGCCTTGGCGAACATAAGAGACTTTATTATAAAAAACATTAAAGAATCTTACCGACCCCAAACTTTTGAATAGTATTGTAAATGTGATGATCCACCTATCAGTTAAATAAGATATAGAAATGACCAAGTCTCAATTGCCCATTTTTGATAATAATTGTATTATTTATGGCTGTTTAAAAAAAAAAAAAAAAACCTCAATAAATTGCCAAATTTATTGGCAATCTCAATTTATCGTCACTTCATGTTTGTTGCTGCTGCGTTTTGAGTTGAACAGGGTTTCTACAGACATGAACAAGTTAAATTTAAGATTTAAGACCTTTTTAATACCACATATAAAATTTAAGTCCTAAACCTGTAATGGAAATACACATTATATTACATACATATATGTAATATTTAATGTTTAACGTAAAAAGAAAACAAAATATCATCACTGTAATAAATTATATTTATTACTAATATATATATAGTGAACTTTTCATATCAGAAGACAATATTCCATGCAAAATATCCCCACAAAAGTACCGCATCACCAAGATTTTTGGTGGTGCAAACAACAAAACAAACAAAGTGTTCTATCAGCTTTTACATACTTAAATCTGCATATTTGTATTTACCTTTACAAAGGCCTTGGCTTTGTTATGAATAATTTTTGTTGTCGAAATAGTACAAAAACAGGCAATATGGTGTCTGAAACGTAAGTCTCTTAATTAACGTCTAGTTTATTGAACTGTTGTAAAAAAATCAATATCACATTTGTAATCATGGTAATTTTTGGAGAAAAAAACGGACTCTTCATGTGAAATTGATTAACTATATGAAGTGGTATAATTATATACATTTTCTGCCCCCATGTCTTGAATTTGTGATCATTCTGAATGTATTTTAATAGACCGAATCATGCAGTGATCAGGCAGAGCACTAGACTTCACGTAATGCGTGCACTCTGTAGGTGTTTTGAATGTTTGTTTTTTTTGCGTCGTGAGAATATTGAGCAAAATAGCTCACTTGTCATGGTGTTATTTAACTATATCATGTTATGAATAAAC
>NW_015542347.1:1484916-1485235 GCF_001515605.1 Sinocyclocheilus anshuiensis
ATGAAGTGGTATAAATATACACATTTTCTGCCCCCATGTCTTGAATTTGTGATCATTCTGAATGTATTTTAATAGACCGAATCATGCAGTGAAACAGCACACTGTAAATGCGCACACGCACCAGACTTCACGTAATATGTGCACTCTGAATGTGTTTTGAATGTTTTTTTGCGTCATGAGAATATTCACGCTCATTTGTTCTGAAGTCTTCCACAACAAGATCAACAGCGCTCCAGACACACGTAATCTCTTCAAAACTTTAAATTCTCTCCTCTGTCCCCCTCCACCACCTCCTATCACTTCTATAACAGCTGATGAT
>NW_015542347.1:1485382-1489827 GCF_001515605.1 Sinocyclocheilus anshuiensis
ATAAAAGCGTCTGCAAAATGACTAAATGTAAATGTAAATGTAAGTCTTTCACAAAGAGACAAACAGAGCGAGCCTCAAACAGCGCGACCTTGATACCAGAAATAGATTATCCATTATCAATCGCCGTTTACATTGAATGTAGGCTAATAAAATTAGAAGAATCATTCTCGCGTTTCGATGTTAAGCTGGTTATTTATTTATTTTATTTTTTTTGTCACTTATGTTTTAATCAGGCCATTTGTCCGGTCGGGCAAGTAAAAAAATACAAAATAAAAAATGTAACTAGCTAGAAGGCTGATCAGCTGTAGCTTGACCTATATTATTATTAATATTATTATTATTATTATTGAGAACATTAAGAAGGTAGTTCGACCTGAATTCTGCTTCTGCGATTATCTTTGATGATGCAGTAAAACAATCGGAGCACCTTGTTATCACTAGTTTTATTTTTATTTGCCGAGTCCGCTACTAGCTTATAGCGTTAGCATCGCTAATGCGGTTGCCGCTAATTTTGCTTACATTGCTTAAACTCCATTCTTTTACTTACTGTTACTTGCTTTAACCTTTTAGGCGCCAGGGATTTTTGGAAAAATGCTGGATTTTGACATCAAGATTTCAAAAGCTTGTGGCTTGAAAGGGCTTAAAGATAGAGATCTACTGTAAATTAGAAAAATGTTGGGAATGACCGAAAGTTTATGTGGGGTGTAAATATACTTGTCTAATTAGCATATTATGACATCATTAGGGGTGCCCATCTTGAATTTCATAATATTCAGGAAATAGTAGATATTGAATTTATGTTTGAACTTATTTGCTCGTTTTTTTTTTTTTTTGTCTTTTTATCGTCATTCCAAATTATCAGAAAAGAGGAAACCAACAATAAAACAGGAGAAAGTACTAAATTATTACTATATTACTATACTAGTAAAACACATGTGAACAGTAGCCTACTTTTTGATCAGTTCATCAATAATATTCAGGAAATAATAGATATTGAATGGATGTTTGAACATATTTGCATGTTTTTTTGTCTTTTTATCCTCATTCCAAATGATCAGGAAAAGAGGAAATCAACAGTAAAACAGGAGAAAGTAGTAAATTATTACTATATTACTGTGGCATAGTAAAATGCATGTGCCTATTTTTTGATCAGTTGACCAGCTATCTGCCCAATCAGGTATCTAGGTCACACAGTTTATAATTCTTGAGAGTATGGTATCTCACATTGCATGGCACAGCGCACAGACCTACCCCACACTGACTGCACTGTGTACCACGGCCACTACCACCTCTTTGGGGCACTGGATCCAGAGCGCTCTCACTGGATCCAAAGAGCGAGTGCTACTTCCAGCCCTATTTCTCCTACCCCTGCTGCCTCTACCTCTAGCAACAGCTCTCCTATGGACACAACGACCACGTCCACCGCTGCCACCCCATCCTCATTGGGCAAAGGGTCGAAATGATCACTTGTTTGTGCTTTGTGAACACTCTCGACTTGCACGGCGGCACCATTGCGCTGCAAAGATGTACCGGGAGAAGCGCGATTATTACACGACCGATCGTCATTTCCGAAAGGCAAATATTCCCCTTCAGAGTCAGAATCGGCGAATAACATTTGCAACACATCCTCACGGTACAACTTTTTATTAGCCATTTTCCGATTTTCTCTCACAAATCTCACAATTTACTCGCACGCTATGAACTGAACTGCTTCCGCATCAATGACACGATAGCTCACTTGCTCTGCTATGAATAGGAAGGTGACATAATTTTGGTCTAGAATCGAAGTACTACATGTCTGCCATCTAGTGGTAGGGAATACAAATGAGATATTACACCATATTAGGAACTACAGTCTATTTTATTAAGTATGATGTCTTGTCGCAATTTTGCGACTGTCGCTTAGAGGGTTAAATGACAGATTTGTGTCTACCTTTGAGTGTAGGTGAGGACGTGTTCGAGCTGCACTCGGTGCATCTCGAGCTGGAGGCCTTGGAGAAGCAGATCCGCGACCTGGTGGAGAAGCAGGCCCAGCTGTGAGAGTGGAGACATCCCTGGAAACATCCCAGGCTGACGCTCACAAATCCGGGGTAAGTATACAGCATGCTGCTAACACTCCCTCCACCTCTACTCTGTTTGTTTCTCTGTACAAGCCCTGTGCACTCAGGACGCGATCTTCCCAGGCCTCCTTTACTCCAGCGCGGGGACACCACGGACCCTGGGTGCACCAGCAGCGGAAGACGCAAGCCAAGCCCTGGGCGAAGACCTCTCCCTCTCCGCCGCCTCTGGTCTTCGAGATCTCCACCCAGAACCGCTTCGCTCCCCTCCGCGAGACGGAACGCGATGCTGTGATCGTCGGAGATTCAAACGTCAGGCTTGTCCGTGCTACCCTTGCTAAAGGTAAAGTGCACACTCACTGTTTCTCTGGTGCTTGTGTTCTTGATGTTTCTGCGCAGATACCCGCGATCCTGAAGGACGACGAGAACGCAGGACCGGTCGTGCTGCACGTGTGGGTTAACGACATCAAGCTGCGGCAGATGGAAACACTGAAGAGGGACTTCAGGAGCCTGATCAAGACGGTACGCAGCATATTGCCCGCGATGACGATCATCATGTCAGGACCGCTTCCCACGTATCGATTTGAGAAGTGTTTGATTTGTGAACGTAGCCATTCCAGGGAGGCTTTAAGACCAAGCGGAATCCTCTGCCGGCTGGTCGCTCCCGCTTCACAGCGAGCAGGAATCGCGCTAACGGAGTTGGGTTTTTTTAATGACCGTGTTTCGACTTCAGCAAATCAGTTTGAACGAATGCAAACAACGTGATTCCAACATCCAGCCACGCAAGAAAACGTGCATTTTACCTGAGGGAAGACGTGATCAATAAGGAAAGTCGACTTTCTCTAATGTATACGAATATGAATAGAATAAAAAATAAAGTTGTAGGGATGTACTAGGATCCTGGACACTGAACGGCAGTGTGTATATATATATTTTTCATCATTCCCCCATTTTTCATTTTTCACACCTGTGCAATAATCATGCTGTCTAATCAGCATCTTGATATGCCACACCTGTGAGGTGGATGGATTATCTCGGCAAAGGAGAAGTGCTCACTAACACAGATTTAGACAGATTTGTGAACAATATTTGAGAGAAATAGGACTTTTGTGTACATAGAAAAAGTCTTAGATCTTTGAGTTCAGCTCATGAAAAATGGGGGCAAAAACAAAAGTGTTGCATTTATAATTTTGTTCAGTGTATATGGCTCCGAGTTATCATCCAGGTAGAACTATTGTTCCAACCACCAAAGATAGATTCACAAATAAACTGCCTAATTTATCTCAACTGCTCTCTGTACCCATAAATACATATGAACTAGACGAAATGACTAGCAATATGGGCACTATCTTCTCTAATACATTAGAAGCTGTTGCCCCCATTAAATTAAAAAAGGTTAGAGAAAAACTTACTGCTCCATGGTACAACAGCAATACCCATTCTCTCAAGAAACTCGTAATCTTGAACGCAAATGGAGAAAAACTAACTTGGAAGTTTTTAGAATTGCATGGAAAAACAGTATGTACAGCTATAGACAAGCTCTAAAATCTGCCAGGGCTGAGCATATCCGCAAACTCATAAAAAATAACGAAAATAATCCAAGGTTTTTATTTAGCATAGTGGCTAGATTAACAAATAATCAGATGTCACCCGAACTATATATTCCCTTACAGTTTAGTAGTGATGACTTTATGAATTTCTTCACTGATAACATAGATTGCATCAGAAATACTACAACAAATGTAGAATCGACAGCGTTTTGTAATTCAGCTTCATTCACTGCACCCAAAGAAAAACTGCAGTGCTTTAGAACTATAGGACAGGAAGATCTAAATAAACTTATCACTGCATCTAAACAAACAACATGTTTATTAGATCCTGTACCCACTAAATGATTGAAAGAGTTGTTACAGAAGTTACTGTAGCAGAAGAACCGCTTTTCAATATTATTAACTCATCGTTATCTCTAGGTCACGTCCCAAAACCATTCAAGCTGGCGGTTATTAAGCCTCTTATTAAGAAACCACAACTAGATCCTAGTGAACTGTCAAATTACAGACCCATTTCAAATCTTCCGTTTATGTCTAAAATTTTTGAAAAAGTTGTCTGCTCAATTGTGCTCCTTCCTGCAAAAAAATGATATCTATGAAGAATTTCAGTCGGGGTTCAGGCCCCATCATAGCACATAAACTGCACTTGTTAAAATTACAAATGACTTGCTTCTTGGGTCAGACCAAGGCTGCATCTCATTGCTAGTTTTACTTGACCTTAGTGCTGTGTTCGACACTATAGATCATAACATACTCATAAATCGATTACAAAACTATACAGGTATTCAAGGGCAGGCTTTAAGATGGTTTAGATCCTACCTGTCCGATCGCTACCACT
>NW_015542347.1:1490048-1512760 GCF_001515605.1 Sinocyclocheilus anshuiensis
TTGGTAGTTCCTAGGATAGCAAAGTCCACTAAAGGAGGTAGAGCTTTTTCACACTTGGCTCCCAAACTCTGGAATAGATTTCCTGATAACGTTCAGGGTTCAGACACACTCTCTCTGTTCAAATCTAGACTAAAGACACATCTCTTTAGCCAAGCATTCACATAATGTATCTCATAACCTTGTACTTCAGTTACATCTGATCAAATGCACATTTTCATTCTTTTGCTTGGGTTGAACACATTATTTTTTGCTTAGTTGGAACAGCAGCTATGCAAATTTTTCTCTATTACCTTCTCTGTTTCTGCCACAGGAATGGCATCTTGTGGTAACTAGGAATTACACAAGCTTCAGTCTGGATCCAGCCCTTACAAAGACCTGAGATGACCGAACACCTGAGAAGAGATGATGCCAACCCCCCAGAGGACCTCAGATGATGCCAACCCTCAGACAACATACAAAACTACCAAATTTTGCTATAATGGACATCAACTTGAGATAGTCACCACTGATAAGCTATTACTAAATATAATGTAGAATCTTTAATTTTCTGTAAAGCTGCTTTGCAACGATTTGCATCATGAAAAGCACTATACAAATAAACCTGAATTGAATTGAATATATTAACCCAGGAATACAGAGATTAAGGACTAAATCAAGGTACTGAAAGCTTTATGTTGGTGTGGGTTTGAGAACCTGGCAGATTTAAATTTATTTTATGGGTCTGAAATGTGAAAACACATGTGTAGAGGGCAGAAGTATATTGATTTTTCATGTTACCTTCACTCTGCCTGTAGAGCGTGGAGTCACTGCCATCACAAACACTGCCATTATCATTACTGCCTTCTTGAGCACTCACCTCTAAAAAAAAAACAAAAGAGATAGACATAAATCAAAGGAATCAAAACATTCCAGACAAAATTGTGCTTGTCTGGACATGTCTGGTTATATGTTTTATTATAAATTAAACTTAACATAATTTTGGTTGACAAAACTGATGAGAAATTTTCATAGAAACAGGAATAAAATTTAGCAACATACTCAAAACACACACAAGCTAATCAAGCTAAATGAGCACAAAATACAAAAATAAAATGTACTTAATATATGAATCCTCAAGGAAACTTTTGTCAGATAAATTTGACTTCTAAAGACAGTTTTGTTCACAAATTATAGCTAAGCAAACCCAGTGACTCATTCAACTGCAAACATACAGTACACTTAATAAAATAAAATAATGTAGAAACCCTCTAGTCTGTGTGACTAAACACAATGTGGCACAGATTAGCTGAGGGTCAAAACTGCCATGTTAGCTGTGAGAAAAAAGTGAGAGACGATACCGTTAAGTAGGCATACACATCATTGTGTCTACCTGACCAGACGGTTACCTTTTCACTTTCTTTTTTCAGCTGACCTCGAGAGAGTGCTAGCTCAATATCACCATGACAACAGCATAGAGAAAGAGACTGTCTCAGGTTACTTATGTAACCATGGTTCCCTGAGTAGGGAACGAGACACTGCGTCCTCTAGGGGTCGCTATGGGGGAACGCCTCGTCGTGACCCGTGTCTGAAGCATACATTGAAAAAACACCAACTTGTTGGCTGGCGATAGCCATGATCCCATGAAAGGGAACACTGCACATTCTATCTGGCCTGTAACCGCCCCATGCAAGGCCAATGAAATACAGAGACAGAACACAGGTGTCATATGTAATGTATCAAACAGAGACAGAGCACAGCAATTGACAGATAACCTTACAACTCATGCATAGATGGTCATATTTACTGTATGACTAAAGAGTAATTACCATTAGAAAGTTTTTTTTATATATATATATAT
This sequence comes from Sinocyclocheilus anshuiensis, assembly GCF_001515605.1. NCBI lineage: Eukaryota > Metazoa > Chordata > Actinopteri > Cypriniformes > Cyprinidae > Sinocyclocheilus > Sinocyclocheilus anshuiensis. The sequence goes on from NW_015542347.1 coordinate 1,491,886, forward strand.
ATTTTTTTTATATATTGTGTAAAATAAAATAATCATAATAAAAACAACATGAAATGGTAAATGATCAGAAATGGCTGTTTTGGATTTTTAAATAAATACTTTGTAAAAAAAAAAAAAAAAAAAAAAAAATACCATTTATTTTTATTTTTTGGTTTTATGTAAAACAAAAAACCCCATATGTATAAAAACAAATCTTACAAAACATTCATATAACTGTATGCAACAGATCCTGGCATCCACAGCAAAGCAGATCAAATTGAGTCTAGCTCATAGCTTAGGGACTCTCACTCACACAGCAGGCCTATGGAATAGCTTTCAATTTAGAAACTAAGAATTCAAATGAGTTCATTTAGGAAATGACAGTTCATTTACGTGTACACAAGAACTGATACAGACCAGCATAGTCACTCACACAGACTATCAGTTCTAAGAATAGTCCTTCATTTGGCTGAAAGAAACAAGTTGAATATCTAGAAACAGTGAGTGTGCATCTGAAAAACTGATAATGGCACAGTTTTACACTGTGACCACAGTACATTATATGTGACCTGAGTCACACACAAACACATAAACCATAAAAATAAACACGTGGAACCAATTCAAGGCATTTGTCAATGTATCAGTGCACAGAACAGTCGTTTCAGTCTTTATTATTCTCTAATTTATAAGAACTCACAAACACTTTTTAGAGTCCCTACACCTCAAAGACACTTCAGAGGCAGACAAATTGAATGCAAATACGCATTCCCAACAAACCCAGCTAAAGGGTTCATCTCCATATTTGCCAGACCAGGGGTTAACAATAATGATAGTTTGATGACATGAAGGTGACATTATCTAGCTAGTACAGATGAGGTTGAAATTGCAAGAAAAAAATGTGATGGAAGCATGAATAAAATGTGAACATGGAACACATTATACTATTCTGTCCTGATGTTTTTTAGAAAACACCAAAAAAACACCAACTCACCTGTCAATTATACGCTGTACTTTTTTAAGGTTTTGTAAGGTTTGCATAGTGGAAGAAAATAACCGCCTGATCACATCAGTTGCTTTAGTATCTTAATGGTTGGAATCTTAGTGTTCAGAAACCTTATCACATGAAGCTATGAACTATTATGATGTGAAGAACATCAATGTTCATTCTGTAATATCCAAGAGGTGCTGAATATGGATTACACTGTCTGACAGATTAATTTATACACTCCAATGATGAATGCAGAGCATCACACAGGCTCCTCTGGTCTCTTTTTAAATGTCATCTCATCACATCACTCCATGTATCTCTATGAGACAGGCACAGCTTGTGTTGCTCAGAATCACTCAGCTGAATGAGTGTGACAGACAGAAACTCTTCCTACAGCTCCACCACTTCACATACACGCTCTTATACAAGTAATGCACACCATAAAATGAATTAAAAAAAAAAAGATACCGGATCGTCCCTACAATACTGACACTTTCAGTATTAATTAAGAAGATTGATCCTCATAATTAAAAAAATATAGATTTTTTTCTTTACTAATGATTTAATTTATTTGGCATGAAATTGCAGTGAACTGTATGTATAGGTACTTTTTTGGAGTTGTTTTTATGTGAGTTTGAGGGTTTAGTTACATCCAAAATCAGTGATATAAGGATTAGTGAGTGCTATGCTAACACTAATGCTGCAGTAGGAGAGATGCTACAGTAGGGATGTTAGTATCCCTATGCTAGCAGTGTTAAAATAACTGACCTACACTATAGTATTACTAGCAGTCTATCTGATAAAAATGGCAATGGTGTAGCATAGTGTAAAATCAAATAATCCCCTTACCATCAGACTACACCCACATATACCTTTCATCTCTCTCTATCTCTTGCTATCAGAGGAAATAGGATTACTGCTGCTAGGCTTTAATTTAAAATGAGAAAAATAAGGATTATCCAACATGAGTCAGTGAGCGTGCTGCGTACTACCAGCCCATTGAATGTGTGTGGACAGTGACGCAACGACTGAGTAACTGCCTCCTTCTCATAAATGATCTGTCACTGCTTTATAGTTTCATTTGCACTCTGGTGCTCATGTTTATTTGTGTGTGTGCTTGTGTGTTGTGAGGGTCCACATACTTGTACAGGTTAATTTGTGTGAGAGAGCGAGTTTTTATGTGTATATACAGTCCCAGCTTGTATAGGTCAGCTATAGTTAGCCTGTAAGCGAATTAATGTGTGTGTGTTTGTGTGTGTGTTCAGGCTGTTTCTCTCTGTCCTTGAAAAACACACAGATCAAATTAAATAAGAAACATCGATGTGATCTCACTGTAGGTCATGGCTGCAGCTGTTAAATGGGCTGTGTCTCTTAACGCCACACTTTAACTGCACCCAAAGACAGAGTCAAGAGAATAGAAAGATAAATAGAAAGAATACAGCAGATAAAGAAGAAATATTTATTTAATACATTTGATTATAACACATATCACTTTTGACATTTACAGTAAAACTGCAATCTCACTAAACTGTAATTCCTTTAGGTGCATGATGGAAGAATAAATTATCACAAACTATGCTGTCAACACATTAAATGAATTAAATGAATTTAAACTGCCAAAATAAAAGCACAGTTTTTTTTTTTTTTAAATATTGATAATAATAAGAAATGTTTCTTGAGCACAAAATCAGCATATTAGAATGATTTCTGAAGGATCATGTTACATCGAAGACTGGAGTAATGGCTGCTGAAAATTCAGCTTTGCCATCACAATATATTAAATTACAAAACACTTATTTTAAAATGTATATACTATTTCACAATTTCATTTCAATCAATTATCACAAATTAAATTACATTTTTTAAGAGTAAGAGTAAATTTTTTAATTCTGGAAGAATGCACTAAACTGAGCAAAAGTGGATGTACAGACATTTCATATAAATTATGCTGTTTTAACATTATTTTAATCAACAAACGCAGAAAAAATTATTATATAATTATCCTAAATTGTTTATATAATATAAAATATTATACTGTACTGTATTATACTGTACACTACTATTCAACAATTTGCAGTCAGTATGAATTGTTATTTGTTTATGAAATAATTTAATACATCCTTGCAGAATATTTTTTTATTCTTCAAAGATGCATTAAATTGAAAGTAGACATTTCAAAAGTTAAAGTAAAGACATTTCATATTATTCATATTGTTGTACTTTTGAACGTAATATTCAAATAATTCAGAAAAAAAATGTTTTACAGTTTCTGCCAGAATAAAAAAAACACAGCTTTTTTTCAATATTGATAATAATAAGAAATGTTTCTTGAGCACCAAATCAGGATCATGTTACACAGAAGACTGGAGTAATGGCTGCTGAAAATTCAGCTTTGCCAGGAAAATATATTAAATTACAAAACACTTATTTGAAAATTACTAATACTATTTCACAATTTGCTATTTTTACTGTGTTTTTATCTATTAAAGAGACTCTTTAAAAATCTTTCTTTACCAAAATGTTTGAACTTGATTTATTAAGAATTATTTAGAAATAACAAAAAATATTAAGACAAGATTTTTGTTTCAATGTGATTAGTTAAAAGTTAATGCACTACAGTGATTTTTTTTATAAGCAATAAAAGACATACTGCCATGAATTAATAACCTATTCAAATAGAAAACAGTAAACATTTTACATACATTACAGCTATTTTTACGGCTGACCTTATTGCATATGCATTTGTAGGTGTTTCCCTTTCAGATACAAAATTTATAGGAGGGTATGAAAATGGCATGACATGGCTGCAATAATCGCTAATTTGCACTGCTCTTTATAATTGTCCTGTTTTTAAATTGTCTAATTTGCCATTTGGTAAACCTGACCCAATATGTGGTATTTATAAAAATGTTTACATGACTAGCAAAAGTGGCAAATCCTTTTAATAATCTAGTTCATTCAGAGCAGATGAGATTATCTATTTTATTGTCAATGATTATATATTTTTAATCTGACTCTTTATAATTAAAACAGCCTTGCCATTAATCATGTATCTGTAATTAATGGCTCTTGCTGAGGTAAGCATCACAATTATTATTGCCCACAGGGGGTTTGTTCTAAAGTATTGAACATCAGCATGTAACTTGTCTCACTCATACAGACTTGAATGATGTGCTATTATGTTTCTATGCAGGCAATACAACAGCAAAGAAAAAAAGGAGGAACCAAAGTGGGCTATTTTGATTAAGGCTGATAAGCAACTACCCTAAGCACCCTAGCAACCCCCTTGTAATCATGCCATGAAATACCCTAGGAGACGCATAGCAATTTTAGCACTATAGCATAATACTGCTAATACTTATAATGGGGGCAGTCATGTCCAAATGGTCAGAGAGTCTGACTTGTCGCGGGTTCACGTCTCGGTACCAGCAGGGATTTTAGGTGGAGGGAGTGAATGACCAGCGCTCTATTTCGCCCTCAATACCACGAATGAGGTAAGACCCTTGAGCAAGGCACCGAACCCCCTTTTTCCTACTAATAATATATACCAGTATTCATACCTCTATTACCCTTGTGAAAAATCTGTGCACTTTAGTACACAGTTATTAGTCAACACATGAAATTAAGTGTACTCATTTACAGCATGACAAAATTTTATTTAAACATTATTTAATAAGTAAAAGTGAAAATAGTGCCATTACAAGTTACAAGTCACCAATAACACTTGAGTAAAAGTCTTAGTGACTTATTTTAATAGGCTACTTAAGTATTTTACTCATTGTGAATGTAGACTCAAAGATGCACTAGTCTGAGAAAAGAGAAAAACAAGAAACAGCTGATTTTCTTCATGCTGATTAAGAGCATGTATTAAAATTAAAATTAAAATTAAACTGAACACTCAATATTGCAATAAATCAAGGTCAACACAACTGCCTCTTAAACATCTAAAAACACCCAAATCTCAGTTAAGCTGCATGCACAAAAAGGGTTTAAAACTTAAACCAAAATCCTTCAAAATAATGACTCTTCAAGATAACAAAAATAATATTAAGTAAAAGGTTGTGTGGTAATTTAATTGCCATCCAAATCCACATATCACATCCACGTTTCAACTACAGCATGTCTATTTTCTTATTTTTTAACAGGAGATTTAATAATCAAGTAATAAACAGGATATAATTTTAAATAAAAAAAAATCGTATTATTTCCAAGCAAACAATGTTTTATTTACAGCAGATGATTATGCAACTGTCCACGTGAGCACACAGGAACACAGAACTCTCCTCTACCATGAATAAATTGCCATCTGAATGCATGAGTTTTATCAATGAGCTGCCATGTAAATTTATTTCTACAGATAAAGCCTACTTGCACAGGATGTACTCATTTTGACCTCATCACTGGCTGTAGCCATGTGCTCATCTCAAATGATATCACCTGTGATTCAGGAACTAGCTGCTAATGCACTCACATTCTAATGCACTCACATAAAGTAGCCTCACTGCAGATCTTTTACTTTTAGTACCCTGTACATGGTTATATCACTTCTTTTGTAACAAAAATAAACTGCTGCAAAAAAAGTAAGGTGCCATGCAAAATGCAGTGAGCAACTGAATTACTTGTTACAAATGTAGTGGAGTAAAGTGTACATATATAAAAAAAAAAAAATCAAAGTCAAAGTCAAAGAGAGAGTAGAAGATGCTAAAATCTTTGATACAACGTAACCAAAAAGATACTTAAGTACAGTAAATTTACTCAAACGCTTTACACCACTGGATTATTTTAGCACCACTCACTGGACATATCATTTATGCACTGCAAAAATAGGTGCAAAAAACAGTGTAATAAAATGTTGACATTCACATTCCTCCTTTTTTTAATTAAAACTGAACACACCTTTAACGACACTCAAAGTATTGCAAAACATGCAAGAAGCACCCTAATATCATTTTGTGAAAATGTTGCCTCTGACACTTTTTTTTTTTTAATTAGTCTGGCTTGCATAAAAGAGTCAACCGTTTGTCTTTGATGGTTTAACTATTGAAAAATGTTGAGTTGTGATACTTGCATTTAGAAGACTTAGGTTCAAATCAAACCTACAATGTGTGTCCCAATCCTTTTCATCCTTTTCTGTCTTAGTTTAATTTCCTGTTCCCACACTCGAAATATAAAAATTCAATATTAATTTATTGCCTTCTTATTGTCTTGTAATCAAAATGTATTTCTGGACTTATACTGACACCTAGTAGTGTGGATGCAGCATTACCTGAAAGTCAAGGTTTTCAGCTACTAGTGTCATTGTAAAAATGCCATTAATCATTTAATCTGCTGGCCAAAGTGTCTGATAATAGTGGGGTTACTAAGATAAAGTGAGTAGCATAACTTATACACACACTGCAGGATGTAGAGTTTGTATGTGTGTATTTCATACCTGGTAACTCAGATAATGCTCCTCTTTCAATGATGTGTTTCCTGCAGAGGGTCTTCAGCACCTTGGCGCTGCCAAATCTCTTAAACCGACTCTTCACATTATTGTAGTACCATTCTAAGGACTGCGTCCTCAATAGCCTACACACAAAAGACAGCGGGTGGATGTTAAATTACATACATATTAGCGCTACTATGCAAATAGACACAAAGCAATACTAGATGTAAGGCCTTTTTATACTAGCTTTTTTATATTTTCTAATTATAACTACAATTTAACATTATATGGTTCAACAACAAGCGAACAATGCAAGGATGACACACTCAAACAATAGTAAGGCCTTAATTTAAGATTTGCATTGCATATAAAAATTCCATCAATCTGGGTTACACAGTTCAAACCATCACTGCTTTAATGCAAATAATAAAAAGCAACTACTGCATTTAATTTGTATTACAGCACTGCTTTAAAAACAATTGTGTATGCATTGCCAAAATAGAACTAATGTCTTTTCTCTGCTCTATTACAGAGAGTAAAAATACTTTATAATTGGTGTGTAGTCATTGCTCAGTGACAACCACTAGGCTGACACTGTTTTATTGCAGACATTGTGCAATCATTGCTCTGTTTAATGATTGTGCTGTCACTGCTCTATTATAACTATTTAACATCAATGACCGATTGCAATTAAACTTAAAAATGGCTTTATTATTATAAATACTGCTCTATCATTGCTCTTTGACTTTAAGAGTATAATATTGTTTAATTGTGGAGCCATTGTTCTGTAACAACTGCTGTGCTGTCATTACTCCATCTACAGTAGAACACTGTAAAGGTACACTACCGCTCAAAAGTTTTGGATCAAACTTGTCTGTTCTCTGTGGGAATGTCTGCTTTTGTTTTGGTCTATGTGATTCCGCCAAATTTACTCAATAGTATTTCGACAACGGGTTGTCAGTTGGTGGAAAACACAGCATTTTGCTGTGATGGAAGCCAGAAAACAAACTGTGTCAGAGATTGCATATTCTACCCAATGTAAAAAGCTTACAATCATTCCTGTTGTCTTTAATCTGGCAACCTGCACGATCGTTGAGTTTGAGGAGAGGGCCATGGGAGAAACAACTTTGAATTTGGACTGCAGTTCCCATTTCAACCACTAGCTGACAATGTTACATACTGCTTTTTTAAATGTTTATAGGCAGGGTTCAGGGGCTCTAAAGGTGCTAGAGGGTGAATGAAAACAAAGAAAACAAATGAAAAAAAAAGAGTACCCTCTGTTGAGGCTGTAAAAATAGGATATTGGCAAAACAGATTTGCAAATGCCAGTGCATATTTATGTCTTCACTAAAGAGAGCTTCAACGGTTTCTATTTACAAAATGTTTCTGTAGTGTTGAGCAATGAAGCCAAATGTTTTGTTCAGTGCTAAGTCAAGTAAGTTTGTGAATCCTCTCATTATAACAAACAAAGTGTAGACACAATTTAAATTAAAGCTGCAAGCAGCGATGAAAGGGCCCTCGCACCCGGGCTCACTGCCACCCGGTGGCTTTAGAAAAACAGCGAATGGTGAGCAATATGCATTTAAAGTGGTAAATATAAGAGGAATATGTCAAAGTAATTTGTATGTGCCAAACTTCCTGCTGCCAGCTGGTGGTGCTATTACTTATAACGGAATATTGGCATGTGGCAATCTTTAAGCCAGGACTTTGATCAAACATATGAAGTTTGGTGCAGATTGTAAAATGTAAAATGTAAAACATGACATATCCTCTTGCCAACAGGTGGCACTATGATTATAACTGTATATTGACCTTTAGATGTCTTCAGGCCAGGACTCTTACCAGACATGTGATGTCTAGTGAAGATTGGTTATTGCGTAGCAGATTAATGTAAAACAAGTCATTTCCTGTTGCCAGCAGGTGGTGCTATGATTATAAATGAATATTGGCATTTAGATATCTTCAGGCCAGTTTGGGGCAGATCATCAGACATTGTATGGCTACATAGATGTATAATTGCAGGATACACTCTTGAAATAACAATAACAATGGATAAGACAAAATATCATGTCAAAATAGATGTGCATTAAGGCTAGAGCACCTTCACTAAGTTCAGAAGCACCCACAGTGATTTGATTCCGAAACTGGGCCTGAATATTTAAATGCCAAAGTATTTTTGGTCTTTGGTTTTAGACTGATGAAATGGTTGATAGAAAAGAGATTTTACAAATAAACTTTCTCAATTAAAGTAAATCATTTCTGAGACTGTAAGGCTCTAGTTCAGGGGTGCCCAACCTTGTTCCTGGAGATCTACCTTCCTGCAGAGTTCAGCTCCAACCCTAATCAAATACAACTGAACCAACTAATTAGGATCTGAAGGAGTACTTGATAATTACAGACAGGTGTGTTTGATCAGGGCTGGAACTGAGCTCTGCAGGAAGGTAGATCATCAGGAACAGGGTTCGGCACCCCTGCTCTAATTCAACTGAAACTTGAAATGGTCAAATTAAATTCAGTAGCAGTTATTTATAGATTAATTGACTCAAGTCAAGTTCACCAGCATCAATCATGGTTATAATTTAAATGCATTAATTAAAGCAACCGTTTTAGATCAAAGACTCTATTTTGCAGTGACTGATGATACATCTTTTTACAAAGACTAATGACCATGGTTGTTGCCACTTACATTTAAAATATAAACTACATAAATTATCATCTAATCAATTCAAGTATAGAACCAAGACCCACATTGTTTCTTATTCAATATTCTGTTTCACAAATATTTCAGAATATAAAATTAAAATGTTCATTTTTGGATGCGACCATCATTTCATGTTGACTTTAAAGCAAATAAATTTGCAAACTCTGCTTTATATTCTGTTCAAGCAAAACATTTACAGAGAATTAGATGTTATTTTATCTCTAAGCATAAGAATGTTTAGTTCTCTGCATCTCCATGACCCACTTTTAGAAAGAGGATGCAGAATTAAGATCCATAAACCACAGTGGCAATGATTTCTGCAGTAAATTATATTATAATATCTGACATAATGTAATGAAGCAGCGGCCTGCAGCAGAGAGAGCATTCCCACAATGCTTTTCTGTTCAAATTTTCATTTATGTAATAAAGAAGCCGTCTCACACTGATAAACTCTTTTATGCTCTTGTGAAGGCCTTCATGCATCAAAATGAAGTTCACAAATAGACTGCGTGAAACAGACAGTGTTAAAATTTAAATTACACTTATGACGGCACACACTTTAAACATACTGATCTGTCCACACAGAAAGTGGTGAGGTGAGAAGTGAAAAATTGCAAAGTTAAATGAACAGCATCTTTAGCTGCCCTTCAGCTGTGATCAGCATCTCAATAACATCAGCATCTCTATAACAGAACTGGAGTGAATATACTGTACATTGTAATTCATGCTGTAGTAGTGAAAATTATAGTGAAAATGGCTCTACGTTACATTAGAAAAATGTCACTAGTGTCATTAATTAATTTATATATATAATTTATATATTATATAAAATTATTTTATATATATATACACTGTACTGTACACTGTAAATAAAATGTTGATAATTCTGTTAATATATCAAAACAAAGTTAATAATATAAATATATTATAAGAACTATTGTTTTATATACTATTGTTGCTTTTATAACATGCTATAATGCATGGTATGCAACAATTAAGTTAATTTGATTTTATGTGTTTTTGCAACCCTGGGTTAAAATGTGGGCTATACTTTACTTCAGACAGGAGATAATGGTCTATTTTTAGTGTGTTATTGGGTGTCTGTGTAATATATAAAGCTCTACAGTAAATGAGGACCCATGGTAGAAAAGCAGATGGGTTTCATCTTTGTGCCTCTCAGGAGTGCAAAACTACTGGAATTACATACAGCTCTGCTCTGGCACACAACTATATATTCACACACCACAAGCCTAATTCCATTCCATTCTAACTGAAAGAACAGCACTCTTCAAACAGTTTGGGCCCTGAGATTGATGAGAAATCTGTCTACATGTTGACAACACACACACATACACACACACACATACTTGTATTTGTGGTTTACGGGGAGTCTCCATAGGCATAATGGTTTTTATACTGTACAGACCGTATATTCTATTGCCCTACACCAACCCTACCCCTAAACCTACCCCTCACAGGAAACTGCTGGCAATTTTAGAATTTCATAAAACACCGTTTTGTATGTTTTTCTTTTGTTTTACGGGGACACAGGAAGTGTCCTCATAAACCATGTTTACGTTGTAGTACCCATGTCATTATACACATTTGTGTCCTCATAAACCATATATACCTGTACACACACACACACACAAGTAGGTAAAATGGTAAAACGCTCTCTCTCTAAGCATGAAGCATGACCCTTCCATCGTTCTTGACAGATGTGTGTCCAGTCATCTTCAGACATGACATCTGCCAAATGAAAAAATTCAGCACCTGTGGAATAAAGTGATGACATTATGCACATCAGAGACTGAGATATAACAGCTTTCCCATGGGAACATAGTAGCAAGTCATGATGGGAAGCACAAAATGAGATGGGATGTCTAAAAGCTCTAAATATCCATCAGAGCAATGACAGATCTTATAGGGCTGTGGAAAAAGATAAAACAGAGATTAAAGATCAAAATTAAAATTTTCTACAATGAAACTCAAGGTAGGTCATAACAATAAATTACAATATACAGATCATGATAGTTACAATACAGTAGATTATGAATTCAGATTGAATTAACCTACAGATTATACGTATTAACAACAACAAAGTAGTCTATATCACCTAAATTGTTAATAACTGCTAAATAAATATATAATAGGCTTCATCTTGAACCAAACACTTCTCAGCATTGTGAGGATTAATTCTGTTAGCTGTAAATCTGTTTGGAGGTTAATGGAAGTACACACACGCTGTTCTCTTTAGCGTCACCCACATTATTGACAGTTACCCTTTAGCCCTAGAATGAAATCAGTAAAATGACCAATTAAAGGGGATAATAGCAGCACAAGGTGGGAAAACACACACAAAGCATATGCTCACCATTTATAAAATAACATTATGCTCAAACATTATCTTTTATTCTCTTTATTATTGCTCCTCCGTTTTTCTGTCTTTGAGCTTTTCTTTCAACAGCAGCATGTTCTCTATACTGCTGTTCTCTGCTTGACTACAAGTCATTATACAGTACATCATGAAAACCTACACAAAAATGATTTCATTTCAAACATCTGTCAGTACTAGATGTAATGAGTTCTATAAATGTATTAATTCTGTCGCAGTGAGCCCAGCATGGACTATTGCCCAGAATTAGCAACATCACATCTGTTTCACTGCTTACATTAGCTAACCTAATTTGAAGTGGCTTCTGTGCCCTTAAACAAGAGTATTTACATCCTGAGCAAGACTTGTCCTCAGGAGGTGTTGTAACACCCAAACTGAAGAACATTTGAAAAGCATCTGTGTTCTAATTCAAAATCACACTTTACAAAGTAGACAACACATCAAATAGCTCCCACGCAGGGTGAGATCTCACAAACATTTAATGAACAATCCCTTCTGTCTTTTGCTCACTGACCACAGTTTTCACCACAACACACTCGTTTTCTCTCTCCCTCTGTCCAACAAGCAGCTCATGTCTGTCTATCAAGATATCAGGATATGAAATGTCTATTAATGATAATAAGAATCTGCATAAATGTATTGGTAACACTTAAGATAAGGGAACACTTCACTATTAAAGGGGTCATTTGATGTTGCTAAAAAGAACATTATTTTGTGTATTTGGTGTAATTAAATGTGTTTATGCGGTTTAAGGTTAAAAAGTAGTTTCGCTTTCACAACGAAACGAACGGAGGCCAGAGGCCTAGAGTGAGCAGAGGCCGGTGGCTAGAGTGAGCGGCGACGGGTGGGCTTGCGGCAACCACATGTGACGACCCCAGGCTGGACTCCACTTCATCCACGGTGAAAGCCGATCCGGCGATCCACAGCGCAAAGTTGATGTATTTCCTCAGCGACCAGCACGGATCAGCTCCAGGCATGACGAAGCGGAAATCGTCCTCTTTTGGAAGGCCAAACAAAGTAGTTTCGCTTTCACAACGAAACACACAGCGCCTTCACGACATGGCGGCGGCGGCAACAACAATACTACAGCGAGAATAAAAGTTACGCCTTCTTTCTTTGCGTGAACATTTGGGTGGCGTTATGCAAATCTTCCCACATTGTGACGTAGACATGTGGGGGCGTGCTAGAATGAGCCGTTTTAGGTAGGCGTGGTTGACTCTTAACTTTTATAAATAATATCTCTTTGGATTTGAGACTTTAGTCTTTACAACTTTACAGATCTTCTTTATGCACCAAGAGCTTGTAACACTCCAAAGAGAAAGGAAAAATTTAAATCGCATCATATGACCCCTTTAACTAATGGATAGTGTTCACTAATCTAAAGTGTTACCAATTTATTTATACAGCAACTCACACTTTCAGATAATTGAATATCAAGTTTTTCTTGTATCCACCAAGAGTTTCATAAGAGATCTCAAACTGTGCTCATATTGTTTGCAATCAGATGTGAGAGACATATCAATATGAACTAGGGCTGCACGATTAATCGCATGCGATATTTAACGCGCATCTTGTCAGAAAGCCGGTTCTGTAATCAGCGGTAGAACTCAAATCTCTACATTGGCTTTATAGTTATATACCTATACTGTATGTCAATAGTTCTATATTTTAAGCTTTCTGAATCAATATTTGTACTTCCCCATTCCCCAAATGTATACATTTTTAAATATTTATAAACAACAACAACACCAATAATCATAACCACATAAAGTAGTCCATATGACCTAAATTATTATTAATAATTGATGTCATATGTGATACTTTTGTGGTTTTATTGTGGTTGTTGTTGTAATAATAATCAATTAATTAAAATTATTATTAAAAGGTAAGGGAAAGATGAGTAAATTAAGATTAAAGTTTCATTCTGGGAGGAAAATGTTCATTTAGAAATGCAAATTGATTACTTTAAAATAAGTTCACAAGTTGGTGGGAACTATCTTCTTTGTTTATTGGGACTCTGAGAGTATCTTAAAAAGGTTAACATTTTTATCTCTGTAATGCCAGTCTTTAAATGATTTCTAATGCAAAATCCATAGGTGATTAAAATTATGCCAGTAGTACAGTAATGGCTAATGATATGAGCAAAGTAAAAGGTTGCAAGTTCACTCCCAAATATGAACACCAACAGTCAGTGACATCATAACAGTGCTCTATCAACATCATGCCTGCGAGCTGATCACTTCACCCAGGTCACTTTTCCTGTACACAGTGTACTATGAGTTTCTGAGGGTGAAAAGCATCAGCTAAAAATGGAATACCAGAGCGGACAACAACAAAACAAACATTGTACTGCTGTTACACAGAAAAGGATTTCATCATCCTTGGACACACACGCTCCACTCACACATCACTATGCCTTTTGAACCATACTTAAGACATGTTCAAGAGAGCAAAAAGCCAATCCAGGTGAAATCACTTGCAGTAATGATTTCTTTACATGTCCGGGATGACTGAATCTAAATGACTAATAGAGATGACACAGAGCTGTGTAAGAGTGAATATGGTCTGAGTTTGACCTCAGTAGCACACAAATATAGTCCAAAACAATGCCCTGCATGGGTAGTAATGTGCTTAACTGCACTGACTACCGTTTTTTCCCTGACCTTTTAGTGGCGTTGTTGTACAAGGGATTGGCTAAATAAGATGGTCCAGTTAGCCTTCGTTTTACCTTTTCCCATTTTTTATACTGCATGTCATAATCTATACTTGTGTTTGAATTAAAATTAACAATAAAACACTCTTTAATAGTTACAATATCTATATAGTAGGTGTAATCATATAGTAGTAATGGTGTTTTCATTATACCTGAGCGCACCTTAACATATGCCCACTTGGTTTGGCAAAATGTTTTCAGTCTGGCCTTTAAACAACTGAAACCTTTTCCAAGGAATTTTAAACGAAGAAGAACAGCTATAATTATTATTTGCACTGAGGAACTAAACAGTAATTCTGCTGTAAAACAGTGGTTTAGTAGTGTGGAACTAATACTATTAATTATTGATAAATAACACCATCAATACAAACACGCTATGTGTTTGTATTGGAATCTTGGTGCAGCATAATTAATTAACCAGAACTGGAGTCTTATTTTGGCTTTGGTTATATGTAAACCACATGAGAGCTGCACCAGGATGCTCTTATTTGCAGTTGGTAATGTCCAACAATCAACAGATAATAACTAGTAAAAAGGCATGGTCCCACTTTATATTAAGTGGCCCTAATACCTGTGTACTTACATAGTAACTAGATGTGTACGTATTATGTAACCACAGTGCAAGTACACATTGGTACATAATATCTAGAGCTGTAATATTTCTGTAACCACACACATGTAACAACCCTCTGAATGGTTTGTGTAAGTACAAATGTGTAACAGGACAAATATAACTACAATTTGTAACAACAATATGTATAAGAATAATTGGAACAATTTGATCCAGGGGGTGGAGATGGGTAGGTTTAGGGGTGGAAATGGGATCCAGGGGGTGGAAATGGGTTTAGGGATATGTAAAGTGGGAGGAGTTGGATCTCACATTCTGGACACCAACCACAATTTATAGGTAAAGCCTAACTTACTGGCCGGTGCTGTGTAACGTCAGAGTAATTACATGGTAAATCCATAGAAATTGTTTACTTAATATAAAGTGTAACACGTTCTTTATCAAAAAGTGCCGTTAGTCATGTTATACATTTGTACTTTCATTAAAAAAAGTGTTGTTACCAATGTCCTGTTACACATTTGTATTTTCACATACCATTCAGTGGGTTGTTACATATGTGTAGTTACACAAACATTACAGCTGTAGATACTAAGTACTTACACTGTGTTTACATACTATGTACACATCTAGTTACTATGCAAGTACACAGGTATTAGGGCCACTTAATATAAAGTGGGACCAAAGGCATTTATAAAAAGGTACTGTAAATATGTGCAGGCAAGACACGATCAACCATAATTTAGTATGCAAATATTATAGCTATAACAAAGAAAATTAACCTAGGCTGAATGGGAAAAATGTATATTATATTTTGATGTATTGTATATTATATTATATTTTGCTTCTTGCATGTTTCATGGCACTTTTAAAGTGAAATGTCCAGTTAGTGAAGCTAAAAGCATGTTTAGATTTATCTGA
Source organism: Sinocyclocheilus anshuiensis (assembly GCF_001515605.1). NCBI lineage: Eukaryota > Metazoa > Chordata > Actinopteri > Cypriniformes > Cyprinidae > Sinocyclocheilus > Sinocyclocheilus anshuiensis. The sequence continues at coordinate 1,507,573 of NW_015542347.1, forward strand.
AATGGATGAACATGAATGTGTATACTTTCATGTAGGAATTATGTTGGTTGTTTGTAGGCCTACGTGTTGTGGAAGTGGCACTAAAATTATAATGCTGAATTGCATTTGAAAATATCGACCCACCCACATTAAACCTAACCATTATTGTTAGCAAAAGCTAATGTGATAGGACTGGGCGATAACACAATAACAATCATTATCGCAATATAATTTTCCCTGATAAAACAACAAGAGTTCGATAAATGTTCAATGCAATGTTTATGCACCAAAAGTGTAACGAAACAGCGCTACTCATTTGAACCGCGCAACACAGACCATTTATCCGCTCAGCTCAAAGTTCAAATGGCAGCGCAGCGTGAGCTCACTAGAGCAAATGTGTTTACTCGCTGATGAGTCTCGGTTATGCGAGCAATTAACAGTGTTGTAATATCCAGTGTGAAGCGCTTGAATTCAGAGAACACAAATGACTTGGTGATTTAAACTAGTTTAAAGCCAGATGAAACAGGGCTGACAAACAGCAGAAACTCTGTGTGCAACGATACAGTCATAAGCCTTTTCAATCAACAAATTGGCATCATTTACCATGTATTTACTGTAGTATCCTATGGTATTGTGGCAGAAATGTGGGATATTGATATAAAATTGTATTATATTATTGATGTAGACATGTATTAAATGAGTAATGGAATATTTTTACAGTATTTTTTGTGATTAAGCTATACTGTGTGCGCATTTATACGAAATGTATTTAGACTAAAGTTTTTAATACGTTTATAATGTAACCATAAGTTACATTTTCCCAAGGTATTGAGGTGCTATATGTGTGGTTTTAACGGTGGTTATCATCATCTAAATGTATGCTACTATGAAATACCAATGGTTAATTTTAATAAAACACAAACAGTCAGAATAATTACATTTTACCATATAAAACAATTTTTACAGATGTTACTGTTTTTGATAATGAACAAATTTACATCTGCATCCTAACTCAAGCTACTACTATTGTCAACTCAAGCTACTGTTAAATGAGCATTTCTAAGAGACAAAAAAATGTATATTGATATTGCAGTCTGCACTGCAAACTGTATTGAAGTAAAAAATTTAAAAACCGTGAAGTGTTTTTCATGTTCTGACCATAAAGAGTAGTTTAAAACCACAATTAATGGTCTAGTTTCTACAATGTTCCTTTAGCAGCAAAAATCTGCCTTTAAATTTAAAAGAAATAAAGATTTGAAATTTATAGTGATAATTATCGATATCGACAGATATGAAAACATTTATTGTGATAATTTTTTTTGCCATATTGCCCAGCTCTAGTGAGAAAATGTATTTACTAGGGCTGGGTAAAAAATATCGATATCTCGATTATAATCGATTCTCAGTTTTATGAAACGATATCGATTCTTAAATCCCAAAGATCGATTAGTCTAGCCTGTTTTCAGTTAATGGACATAACATTGAAGGGCACTTCCCATCCAATAAATCGCAATAAGCATTGTGCTTTGATACTTTTAATATGAAACAAAGTCTCAGATTTCAAATTCTGTCCATTGTATTGCAGTATTCAAACAATACATTCCGTTTTGGCGCTGTTTTGTGGAGTGATCGCTGTAGCACGGCGCGCCTCAGTTCAATAAAAGCGGCAACGCGAGGCGCACCTGAACTGTTTCAGCACAAAATAAACATTACTAAACATCCGAAGGTAAGTTAAAAGAAAGAGTACAACTTTACAATCCATATCCTGTCTCATGTAATCGCTCAATCAGTGTTTCAGCCGCACAAAGACGTCAATATAACAGCTTGTAAACAATGTCACGTAATGTCACATTTACCTCAGAAAAAACATATTCGGTGACCATAAACTCATTAGTCAGCTAGAAAAATTAACTGTAGAGAGGAGCATTTTGCTAAATATATGCACCATATAATATATTTATTATAACTTTTACTGTTCTTCAAAGTTTAATTTATATTTTTTTTATGGTTGCCACCATTTAAATGTTTATATTTTAAAAAACGAATTGAAGTAGAAATATTATTATGTTTTTATTATATTATATATATTATATTATTACTTTTATTATAAAAACTTCATTACGTGTAATTTAAATCTAAAAAATCAGTCAGTTTTAACCTTCAATATTATAGTAATGTAGTATCAAATGACTCATGTATATTTTACAGCATTTGTATAAGATTTTTTTTTTCCTTGAGAAAATTTTGCATGTGTACCAGATATATATCCAAAATAATCGATATTGAATCGAATCGGGAATCAAATCGAATTGCAAGCTTGTGAATGAGAATCAAATCGAATTGTGAAATTTGTGTCAAAACCCAGCCCTAGAATTTACCATGCCATTTTAACTTGCTTCTAGGCTTTGAGCTTTTTAATCAAGTGTCATGACTTGTAATTCACCAGACTTGTTCCTGAATGCTCCACATCGCAAGTACAATGCTGTACCAGGTGAGCTAACCAAACAAGTTTACATACTGTACAATACACTTTTTTCCAATAAGCCTATATTTAAAAAATATTAAAATTATAACAAAAACAATTAATTAAAATAACACTGTGTGACATATTCTAGAATTGGGAATCATTTGGGAATTTTCAAATGTAATCATAAATTTCTTAAAAATGTATTCTTTAGTTCAAAGTTTTCTGTACCCAAGACTCAAAAAAAAAGAAAGAAAGTTTGACTGGAGTCTGCATGTTAAGCAGTTTTAATTGCATGGGTTAATTGCAGACTAATAGGGGATTTAGAACAATCCCCAACCAAAATGTGCACGTAATATCAAGCACTGCAATTATTTACAATGCAAGAGTGTCTGTGCATGTCCAGAGAACAACACTGAGACTATCCTCAGGCTTTCCAGATTTCACATTAATGCAGAAAACTCAAATTTAGTCCCACTGGATTGAATATTTACACCATTTACAACATTCTCTCTCTCAGACACAGTCTACAGTTCTCAAAAGAAACTAGTTATGCTGCAAGACAACCATATGGCCTTGAAAGCTGGGCACACAGTAAAATTAAACTAACATCTCTAAAATAGAGAAGAATGAGAAAAATATACAATTAAGCTATAGGACTTTAGCAATAAGGCTATAAAGATAAAGCTATAAAGATAAAAAAAAAAAAAGAATTTCAAGTCATCTGTTAACTTTGTGTTAGGACCAGACCAAAATTGTATTATTATTATTATTATTATTATTTACTAATAATATTCCAATCCAAGGGAGCAGCTGTGACCAAAATGCAAATCAGTGAGCATTACTAGTCTTCAATAAGCCCAAGAGATCCCACATCACACCACATGTTTATTTCTTTGCACTAGCTACCATGCACCCATATAAGAACAATAATTTGTTCATGAATGAGACACTGTTGCTCATATACTTTCAAGAACATGATAAATACCGCAAAGGAAGATGTCAAGTAAGTAAATAACAATGAGTAAATAACTTACACTTGTTCTATTCCTCATTCAGAGCTATCGTCTGGCTTCAGAAGACTTGGAATATAGTGTGCAGGTTGTATGAACCACTTTTATGGTGCTTAAACAGGCTTGGAACAACTTGAGGGTAAGTAAAGATTTTATTTTCACTTGAACTATTGCTTTAAGATGCTGAAACTATTTTGTGAGATAAATCTGAGCAACATGTAAACTTTGTTGCATCGTTCATACTGTTCCAGACAGATATTCAGAGAAATTGCACACACTCGCTGCCAACTTTTAACAATTTACTGTTTGTAATCCACGGGTCTTCTGAAGTCACTTCTCTGCCGAGTCATTTATCCAGTTTGCAGTGACAGATAATCAAAGCACCAATGAGTCAGAGTATTTTGTCATTAGATCCAAAGGCTTCTGTCAGATCTGACACTCATTTTAATAATTATTTTTTTTTTTTTACATAATTCATTACTATTGGTCACCCTTTATGTCAATCGATCCTTAATCAAACACACCTGATTCAGATCATCAGCTCATTAGTACTTGATTTAGTGCTTGTTTGAAGTGCAAGGGAAAATAAAGAACTGGTTTAATATGACACTTGTGTTATACACTGATCTGACAAAACCTGACAAACATGTCTGTTGTAGTTTGCAGTGTGAATTGGCCTTCAGTGCACTTAAAGAGAGAATACGCTATCATGACTGTTTCTTAACACACTTAAGTACACATTTTAAAAAAGTGCACTTTGCAATAATGTAAAATTAAACAATCAAAAATTACCCTCGCACAGCTGTAGGTAATTGATAGGTGTGTAGGAACAACAACAACAACAACACAAATCTAAAAGAATAAAAAGCTTTTGCAAGTGCGGATAGTGCATGGGATTTATTCTTTTTTGTTTTGTAATAATGTAAAAATACAACAATACTTAATAAGCTACAAAAGTTATTTAGTTAACAGGAGTAAATGATTATCTTTTTTACTTTTGTTGTTTGGTTAACATTATTAAAGGGGTCATATGACGTTGCTAAAAAAGAACATTATTTTGTGTATTTGGTGTAATGAAATGTGTTTATGCAGTTTAAGGTTAAAAAAACACATTATTTTCCACATACTGTACATTATTGTTTCTCCTCTATGCCCGCCTTTCTGAAACGCATACATTTTTACAAAGCTCATCGTTCTGAAAAGCGAGGTGTGCTCTGATTGGCCGGCTATCTAGTGCGTTGTGATTGGCCGAATACCTCAAGAGTGTGACGGAAATGTTACGCCCCTACCATACTGTGATGCCGTGTCCCGGCGCGATGAGACAAAGCCAATAAAACCCATTATAAACGAGGCATTTGTTGCTTCCAGGGGGGACATAATTACTGATTATAATGACTTATACTATCTTTTTACAAGTTGCATCGCGCCGCGTAAACATAAAACCATATCAGCATTTGTGATCGGAGAAATGACAAACAACAAGCTAAATATGAAAACGTACTTACAGGCTGTGAGTCAGCATTATTTGTCAGCATCATAGACTGTATAGGGTCAGCATGCGTGCCGAAGGGGAAACAGGGGAACTGAATTCCCCCGGAACACTGGCATTGTAGGCTAGCTCTCCCAGGAAACAGTCCTCATCCTCCGTAAAATGTGTTGCACACATCTCAATATTTGGTTTGAACTGTTCTGGAACAGTGTTGTAAATACAACTTAACCACTGATTTCTAGT
>NW_015542347.1:1512951-1516813 GCF_001515605.1 Sinocyclocheilus anshuiensis
CCAGTCTTAACTTTTATAAAGAATATCTCTTTGGGTTTGAGACTTTAGTCTTTGCAACTTTAGGGATCTTATCTATTAACGAACAGCTTGTAACACTCCAAAGAGAAAGGAAAACTTGAAATCGCATCATATGACCCCTTTAACACAGAAAACAGAAGGTATATGAGGCTGCTGTCAATTTCAGACCTAATGCACATATTTGGTTTATTGACATATCCAATTACTGTTTACATTCATTTATATGGATACTTGTCAAGATACACATTTTAACAACTTTGTGTGTATTTGCTCAGAAAGACTCGAAAGGGAATGCAATTTGGTACTCATTAGCTGTGTGAGACGTGGCTTTCAGGTGTCGGTGCATACAGATACAGTCTATCACAGTGCGTGAGTACTGCATTGAGGTCTCATTTGCGGCGCCTTGCTCTGAATGGCTTAAAATCACTTGAATGTTTGGTTACACTTTACTTGAAGAGGTGTGCATAAGTCTGACATGACACCTTCATAATCATGACATGACACCTACATAATCATGACGACACATGTCATGAATATGAAGGTTTTTTATGCATGTTTATGACAACTGTCGTTAAGTGTCATTCGCTCAGTTATGTAATTTTTAATGCAAAGATGACATTATTTGAGATGTCTTTGTTATGGGCTACGGTTAGGGGTAAGGGTAGGGGTAGGGTTAGGTTAGGGTTAGGTCAAATAATGTCATATTTGCATTAAAAATGACATAACTGAGCGAATGACACTTAATGACACTTGTCATAAACATGCATAAAACCTCCTTCATATTTTTGATTATGAAGGTGTCATGTCAGTCTTATGCACACCCCTTCAAGTAAAGTGTTACCGAATGTTTAACTGACGAGACTTAAAAACACATGAAAATGATAAATATTCTTGAGGAAGCCTATCATTCATATAGGTGATTATGGTTTTAGAGGGGCTGAAAAGACAGACAGGGGTACTGAAGCCCCCTTAATAAGAGTCTACAACCAACCCTGGCTTATCATAAATGCATGTCAGTACATTTGGCAATACACTACACTCTTAAAAATAAAGGTGCTTCACGATGCCATAGAAGAACCTTTTTGTCTAAATGGTTCCATAAAGAACCTTTAATATCTGAAGAACCTTTCTGTTTCACAAAAGGTTCTTTGTGGTGAAAAAAGGTTCTTCAGATTACAAAAAGTTAAGAAAGAGATGGTTCTTTAAAGAACCTTTGACTGAATGGTTCTTTGTGGAACCAAAAATGGTTCTTCTATGGCATCGCTGTGAAGAACCTTTTGAAGCACCTTTATTTTTAAGAATGTATAACCATGTTTCAAAGTAAATAGAACTAAACATTGCATTCATTCAATTAAATTGAAAGGTTTAAATGGGTAAAAAAAGACTCTCTAAAGTTCTGCTAATTGCATTTATTGCAAATTTAAACGGTTAACATGCAATTAAGTGTCCAAAAATTACATTCAGTTTGCACTTAAGTATATTATTTCCGTAAGAAGCTGAAATGGTTTTAAACTTAAATAGTTCACCTAAAAATAAAAATTAAAAACATTTTCTTTTATATTCCGCAGAAGAGAAAAGTAAGACAGTTTCAAAACAACATGAGGTTGAGTAAATGATGACAGAATTTTAATTTTTGGGTGAACTATGCTTTTAAATGATGTAAACTGCTTCTCAGCTTCCTGCTGCCCTGTGAATACATAAAATGATTGAGAGGCATAAAGCACCTTATGTCTTCAGATGGGCTAAACAAACAATCTCACATTATTGTTTTATACAGAGCCCAGGGCTACCATGTGGATGGCTGTTATATTTCAGGACACTTAATTCAGTGATATGTCTCAAATAATGATATTTTCTTTGAAACTGCTTACAGTACATTTAATGGAGACATGGATCATTTGTTAAAAAGCCACTTAACTGTTACGGGCTCATATGGAACACATCTGCAGCTGTGTTTGAGATAGATGTGCATGACACCAGACCCATACTGTGATTTGAGTATAGTGAGAGAGTTACTGCTGGGACGCAAATTCAGTGCCTGTTTCCCCTGGAGCCACACACAGAAACTCAGTCCCACACAGCAGGCTTACACACAGCAGTGGCTTTGATGAGGCTCCAAGCGCACACAAAGCAAACCAGCAAATGCACACTACCCCAGGTCACATTTGCATATGGGCATTGTCTGTGGAACACAAAATTGTTATTCTCAAAATTTGTGCTCACTTCTCGTTTCATCGCAGTCTCCAACAAACTGCAAACATTCAAATGTATGCAAGTCCTACAGTTTTAGTGCTTGTTTCTAAATTCACTTCTCCATTTCATCTATCGATCTCTGTCTGCTAGTCCATCTGTCCATCCATCTAATTGTTCATCTGTCCATCCATGTCCATCCAAACATCTAGCCAATCATACATCCATCCACCCCTCCATCTGTGCATCCACCATTAGGTAAGTGCCAATAAACCAAATAAACTAATTCAAGTACTACTACACTCTTAAAAATAAAGGTGCTTCATGATGCCATAGAAGAACCTTTTTTTTCTAAATGGTTCCATAAAGAACCTTTAACATCTGAAGAACCTTTCTGTTTCACAAAAGGTTCTTTGTGGCGAAAGAAGGTTCTTCCGATTATAAAAAGGTAAGAAAGAGATGGTTCTTTAAAGAACCTTTGACTGAATGGTTCTTTGTGGAACCAAAAATGGTTCTTCTATGGCATCGCTTGAAGAACCTTTTGAAGCACCTTTATTTTTAAGAGTGTACAGCAAATTAAAAATTCCCTAACTGCTTTAAAACAGTAAAATGCTGTTGAACTTCTCTGATTAGAGCAGAGGTTTTCAAACTGGGGCTGCAAAGGAGTGTCAAAGAAAAAGTTAAGAGAAAAACTAAAAATAAGCAAATAATAAGATATTTGATTAAATGAATAACAGTGTAATAAAATAAAATAAAATAATACTTACTTATTTACTTGCTTACTAACCATTATGCCCTTGGCATGTAGGGCAGCAACAAAAGTCTTCCACTCCTGTCTGTTTTGGGCCAGCTGCTGGATGGCGCCCCAAGTGTGGTTTAATTTCTTTAGTTCTTGTTCTACAGTCATCTATATAGGGCCTATCGCACCGCTTTAGTTCCAGAACTAAATGTACAGTACTAAAGTACTGGGACGGTTTTGTGCGAACTATTTCCCAGTACCATTTAAAGGTTGCATTCGCACCGACAGTGTGTACTAAGAAGTGACGTAAGTCGGTCGACAGCGTCGTCATTTGTGCGCAGCTTTCAACAACAGAAACAAAGAAGAACAACATTAACAACAGGAGGATGGAGGACGCTGTGTTCAGAGCTGTGTTTTTGTTGTGTCTCGCGGGTTTCACAATAATGGACATGGAAAGTTGACGTATACGTAAAGCGATTGAAAGAACGGTGAACGTCTCTGATTAGAGCAGAGGTTTTCAAACTGGGGCTGCAAAGGAGTGTCAAAGAAAAAGTTAAGAGAAAAACTAAAAATAAGCAAATAATAAGATATTTGATTAAATGAATAACAGTGTAATAAAATAAAATAAAATAATACTTACTTATTTACTTGCTTACTAACCATTATGCCCTTGGCATGTAGGGCAGCAACAAAAGTCTTCCACTCCTGTCTGTTTTGGGCCAGCTGCTGGATGGCGCCCCAAGTGTGGTTTAATTTCTTTAGTTCTTGTTCTACAGTCATCTATATAGGGCCTATCGCACCGCTTTAGTTCCAGAACTAAATGTACAGTACTAAAGTACTGGGACGGTTTTGTGCGAACTATTTCCCAGTACCATTTAAAGGTTGCATTCGCACCGACAGTGTGTACTAAGAAGA
>NW_015542347.1:1516877-1523676 GCF_001515605.1 Sinocyclocheilus anshuiensis
TATGTTTACACAGCGTTTTAAATCATGGCGGGGGAGAGAGTTTTCGTACGCGTTTGGCCAATCAATGTCTATTTACGTCACAATTAGTACCAGTTGTGCTGGTTAGACCCTGCTCCGGAGTAGGAGCTAATTTGGTTCTCGAAAAAGGCAGTCCGGTACTTACATGGCGATTTAAATCATGTCGGGTGAGGACGTTTTCATACGCGTTTGGCCAATCAATGTCTATTTACGTCACAATTAGTACCAGTTGTGCTGGTTAGACCCTGCTCCGGAGTAGGAGCTAATTTGGTTCTCGAAAAAGACAGTCCGGTACTAAAATCGCACCCAGTTCTGGCGGTGCGAAAACGCCAAAAAGTGGGTAGTTCCACAATTAGTTCTGGTACTATGAAAAGGTTCCCGCGGTGCGAAAGGCCCTTATCTATCCATCTACAGCCAGGTGTTCTTTGGTCTGCCTCTCTTACTTTTGCCCTTCAGTGTCCAAAAAAGGGCTGTGCAGGTAATATCTTTAGGATCTCTCCTTAGCAAGTGCCCAATCCACCTCCATCTTCTTCTCATGATCATGGTTCCAATGCTGTCCTGTTTACAACAAGCAAGCAATTGCTCATTAGAGATGGTGTTTGGCCAGAAAATTCACATGATTCTCCTCAAGTTCTTTGTGTGGAAAACGGAGAGTTTTTCAGGTCACTGTCTGTCATCCTCCAGCACTCTGAACCATATAACATGGTGGAAAATACACAGCTCTGGTACAACTTCAGTTTAGTCTTTGTGTAATACTGATGGGACCTCCAGACGCTATTCAGCATTCTAAATGCATTTCTGGCCTTGCTAAGACGATTCTTTATGTCGTTGTCCACTCCTCCATCATTACTGACAATGCTGCCCAAGTAGGTGAAATCTTTGGTCATTGGAAGATATTCTCCGTTTACCTGCACTGGTTGGGGATTTGGGATATTGAGTGTCATCACCTCTGTCTTCTGCAGGTTGATCCTCAGACCTATCTGTTCAGCATATGTATTAATATGGTATGTCTTCTCCTGTATGTGCTGGTCTGTGTGAGAGATCAAAGCCAGATCGTCAGCAAAGTCCAGATCTTCAAGTTTAGAGAAGAGTTTCCATCTCACACCTCTTGACTGGTTTCCTGTAGTTCTGACCAGTCTGTTGGCATCTCTTTTTCTTTCCATATTGCTGTAATGACCGGGAGAAGCATCTTGGCTGCAAGCTCTGGATCTGTCTCGAACAGTTCTGCATTCATATTGTCCTGTCCAGGGGCTTTCTTGTTTTTAAGGAACATTATGGTTTCAATGATTTCTTCCTTCTCTGGTGGTGCAGTATTGATGTCAAGATCAAGCTCCGCTTCCTGAATGTCAGCTTCCGATGTTGGTGGTGGCCTGTTCAAGACTTCACTGAAATGCTCAGCCCAGCGATACTCAATTTCTGTTTCTGATGTCAGCAGTTGCCTGTTTTTGTCTTTGATTGGTGTGTCTCTAATTCCACAATATTTGCCACAGATTACCTTGGTTATTTTATATACCTTTCCTTGTTCTCCCCTGCTAGCTGCTTCTTCTGCCTGGCTTGCAAGGCTATCCATGAATACTCTTTTATCCAATCTTGCCAGTCTCTTCACTTCTCTATCTGCTTGTTGGTAGTTCAGCTTATATCTCTCTTTCAGTCTCTCTGATTTAGCATCCAAGAGCTGCTTCTTCAATTTTCTCCTGGTACTGATGGCCTGCAAGGTGTCTGTTGTGATCCATTCTTTTCTTTTCTTTTTTCTTTTCTTTTGTACCCAAGCATACTTCGCTGGTCTGGAGATATGCTGCTTTGATATGTTCCCACCTGGTGTTAACATCTTGTTGTTCAGGCTGTGTGTGGTCCTCCATATCTGCAAGGGCTTGATATTTGTTCTTCAGCTGCAGAACAAAATAATTTTTTATTTTGGGGTTCTGTAGTTTCTCCACATCTAATTGTTGTCTTCCAGGTCTTTTGCATGCTGTCTTCCTCAGCTTTACTTCCACTGTTGCTACAACCAATGTCGGCTCCCCTTTTAACTCTGACATCCAGGAGTGATCTTCGCCAGGTACTATTAATCATCAAGTGGTCTATCTGATTTTTGTCCCTTCCATTAGGAGAGTACCAGGTCATCTTATGAATCTCTCTGTGAGGAAAGAGCGTCCCTCCAATGACGAGATCATAGGTGGTACAGAGTTCTATCAGTCTCTCCCCATTTTCATTCATGGCACCACAGCCCTCTCTTCCCATGGCTCTTTCATAGTTTTTGTTGTCATTTCCAATTTTTGCATTGATGTCTCCCATCACAACCTTCATGTCATGTCTTGGTGTTTCCTCCAACACAGCTTGTAACTGCTCATAAAACTTGTCTTTTACATCTTCATCGTTGTCGTTTATAGGGGCATAACACTGTATAATAGTCATGTTAATTTACTTCCCTCTCATTCTGATCTTATTGAGTCTGTTATTAACAGCTTTCCACTCTATCAATACATTTCTCTATACCCTTCTTAAGGATAATGGCTACTCCTTCAAAGTGCTGATTGTCATCTCTCCCTGAGTATAACACTGTTTCTCCTGTACTGCTTCTCAGTCTTCCTGATCCTACATAAAATAATAAGTTTGATTACAATAATATGCCTAACAGGACACTAATATAGCGAGTAGAAGGAAATAATAATAGAAATTAAACATTCTTCAAATGTGAACCTGGAAAAAAACAGTCATAAGGTTAAATTTTCTGAATTAAATTTTCTGAAAGCTAAATAAATAAGCTTTCCATTGATGTATGGTTTGTTAGGATAGGACAATATTGGGCAGAGATACAAAAAAAAAAAAATCTAAATATTGAGAAAATCGCCTTTAAAGCTGTCCAAATTAAGTCCTTAGCAATGCATATTACTAAACAAAAATAAAGTATTGATATATTTACGGTACGAAAATTTACAAAATATCTTAATGGAACATGATCTTTACATAAAGGGGTCATATGATGCGATTTCAATTTTTCCTTTCTCTTTGAAGTGTTACAAGCTCTTGGTCTATAAAGAAGATCTGTAAAGTTGCAAAGACTAAAGTCTCAAATCCAGAGATATTCTTTATAAAAGTTAATAGTCAACCACGACTACCTAAAACGGCTCATTCTAACATGCCCCCACATGTATATGTCACTATGTGCGAAGATTTGCATACCGCCACCCAAATGTTCACGCAAAGAAAGAAGGCGTAACTTTTATTCTCACTGTAGTATTGTTGCCGCCGCCGCCATGCCGTGGAGACGCTGTGTTTTCGTTGTGAAAGCAAAACTACATTGTTTGGCCTTCCAAAAGAGGACGATATCCGCTTCATCATGCCTAGAGCTGATCCGTGCTGGTCGCTGACAGCTTCTGCGTGTCGGAGCACGTGATATATTATAAGGAGTAACGATATGTTTTATGAAATGTAGTGAAGTAAAAAGTACGATCTTATGCTTTGGAATTTAGTGAAGTAAAAGTAAAAGTTACTCAAAATAAAACTACTCCAGTAAAGTACAGATACTTGAAAAATTTACTTAAGTACAGTAACGAAGTAAAACTACTCCGTTACTGTCCACCACTGATTTTGACCCATACAATGTATTGTTGGCTATTGTTACACACGTGCGACTTATGACTGGTTTTGTGGTCCAGGATCACAAATATTATTTCACACATATTCATAAAATCATTTTATACATGAAAATATATAGCTGCCTTTTGAATTTTAGGATGGGATCCCCTAGCTTAAGGATGATCAATCACATTTGGGGGTCCGTGGCATCCAAAAGATTGAAAACCCCTGGATTAGAGAACAAAACCTTTTGTTTACCCAGGGCTTCTGCTCAGCCCTTTTGTATGAGCTTAAGTCATACAAGATTCAGCTTTAAAAAACAGATCAGTTTGAGCTGGCTGGGAACACCAAAAAGGATTTGAAACAGTGTTACCAGACAAAATTGAGTGTGTGACTCACCAAACTGAATCAAAGGCTAACTACAGCACAGGAAAACTCGCTTAAAACATCAATGAAGTACAGCGAATTATATCAATGAAAACATCTTTGAAGATCTTCGTCGCTTGCAACATTTTACCTGAAGATGAAAAGGGAGCCATGTATTTTTTCTTCCACAGGAATCTCTCAGCTTAAAAAACATTGCACACCTCTATCAAAGCACCAGGGGGCCTTTCCACTGTGCAATCATTGATATGCAGAAAGTTTGTATGTGTTTGAGTGAGAATGAAAGAACAGAAACATCAATTAGAAGTGCTTTTGAACAGTGCGCAGTAGGGACAAAGGGAAATTCACATTAGCATATCCTTTAATTGTTATGCATGCACTCTGGGTCTCCTTCAAGGAACCGAACAATGTGCTGCACTAAATATGTGTACGTACAACATATTCATTTGTCTTTTTGTGCAAGGGAACTGCAAAGAATGAGAGACAGAAAAAGGCAGTGTTTATGGTACTAGTGGCAGGTGTATTAATGAAAGCAACCCTATAATGCATTGCGACAAATTCAGTGAAAAAAGTGCCCAAGATGGCTGAGAAACCTAGATAAATTATTATTTAAAAAATGTAGAGTAGGTCTAGTTTACCCAATATTTATGTGTGCTGTGTATTTTTTGCTTCTTAAAGTATCACACTGTTAGCATAGCAACTACTGTGCACTTAGCTTGATTATCCAACCCTCATTGGAAAAATGTGTCTGTGTTGACATTTCTACAAACTGATATTACATTGCTTGTGGCACATTTTGCAATACTTTCAAAGTGAATTGTCTATTGAGTGGCCATAAAGGCGCATTCAGCTTTGTAACCTCACGAACTGGGTTTATATGGACCTAAATAATAAATTTTAGTAGCCCAGTCCGAATAAAAAAAATCACATGTAACCACGTCAATGGGAATTAATAGGTCAAATCCGATTGAAATTTCAATCAGACTGTAAGGGGTGGTTTAAACATTTTCTAATCTGTTGGATAGGACATGTGAGGAAAAAAATGAGGATTATGTGCATAACTGACATATATGCCACACGTAACAAGCTCTTGTTGTTGAATTATAAATGTCATAAATGACTGTCGTGTCCTCTAAAATCTCCCATTGTCTGTGAAATGGTGCAGGACAAATATTGTCCCACCAGTCCTTGCTTTAGACTCTCATCCACAGACACCTTGTTTTGAGTAAAGGAAGTGGCATTTTTTCTGCTTGATAAATATAAGCAGCATAGCACCAAGGTTTGTGTGCTTGTCGTCTCCTAATTAGGAGTCTGCAAAAGGTCAAATCCAATTGGAAGCTTGTAACATATAAATGCACACATCAACCCAATCACTTTATTTAGCGTTCACGTAAACACTATGTTAGGATTCATCAATTGGAATGTTTCTAGTGTTCATTTCAGCAGGTAACTGCAGTGATTTGTATGAATAGGCATGTTTTTTTTTTGTTTCATACAAATGTACAAAATGTGTTGATAACTAATGAGGGTCCGTTTCAGTTTGACCTTGAAAGAACGTGTAGTGTAAGCAAAAAAAGGACAACAAGAGACTTGTGGCATTGTGACAATGAGGAATTTCAGCAATTATGAAAATGTTTGCAGAGAAGCTCAGATCCCCTCCCTCTCTACCACAGGCCCTTCTCATCTCTCTCACACCCTCAGTACCACTTGCTCTCCTTCTCTCTCCCTCGGCCCTCTCATCTTCAAACGCTACTCTTGAGGCATGGAGTTTGCCTTGTGAATATGAAACTGCTGAGATGTCAATATCTGAATTCACTTAAATTTACAGTCAGAGACAGAAGGGGAAAGAAAGAGAGAGAGCGAAAATGGAAAGGAAAAAGATAAAGGGTGAGCAATGAAAGGGTATTAATAAAATACATCATTTTGACCTCTAAATAGAACTGCTATCATAAATACCCATCTTCATCATATGTCGCTTTCTAAACCACAGAGACAAGCTGCATGTGAATAAATGAGAGAAACACAAAACACAATTACTGTATGATAGGATGTCTCACATTCCATTTAAATAAGTAGTTCCAGTTAAAGAAACATACTTCATGCAAGTACTGTATGTTAATTCAAACAAGTTCTACACAAGTTCTCTTCTTCTATGGTCAATTTTCATGGCAATAACTGGTAGAACAACAGTTTGAAGAGAATTTTGCTCACATTTGTCAACATGCTAGCTAGCAACAATATTTACACATTTAATTCTACTTGTTATGCAAGAGCTGAACACTTGCAAGCAAATGGGCATGCATTTGAGACTGCGTTTGTGTACTTGAACAGATTGTTGCTGGACTAAAACGCATATGTGCATTAGCTGAACAAACTTTATAAATGCATTTTTAGCTAAAGCAATATTTTAATGGAGATTTGACATATGTTTCTGAAATATAGGCTTGGCAAACACTTTTTGTAGATTATGCAGACAAGTGCTATACTTGCATTCTTTCTGTGAAGCGCTATATAACAAATTATTTATATTGATTAATACAAACAAATATGTGCAACTTGTTTTCTGATGGCTGTTCAGAAAAAAAATATGTGAAAGAAATTATAAAAAAGAAATTGCAAATGTATATGCTATATAATACGGAGGTCCTAAGAGGCCATAGATTTTGATTATTTTTCTTTTTTGTTTTCTTGTGATCTCGACATAACAAAAGCTATGGAAGTTCTACTAGAGTACTACACTACACTACACTACACTACAAAAAAAAATAAAAATAATAATAATATACATACATATATATATATATATATATATATATATATA
>NW_015542347.1:1523741-1524080 GCF_001515605.1 Sinocyclocheilus anshuiensis
CACACTTCATGAAATTAAGCATAGACCATTTATCTTGTTTCAAATGTTTATTTTGTCATCATTTGCTATATTCAGCAAAGTAAACCAAAAGATTGAAGGGTGATTCTCAAAAATCTGTATTTTCTGCAAGCTTTTTTCAAGATAAATTTAGATGCCTTTCCAAAAAAGGACTCCAAAAGAACTCCAAAAGGACACCAAAGAAACAAATGATATAAGGAGCCCATATAAGCACATATGAAAGAAAAAAAAATGCTAAAAAAAATCAGAATTGTATAGTAGCCTATGTGTACAGTGCAACAGCAAAGAGCTTTTTTACATTTTAGAGAAGTCAAGTTGCGA
>NW_015542347.1:1524090-1524266 GCF_001515605.1 Sinocyclocheilus anshuiensis
CATTATCGTGAATGTGTGTGGAAACAACGTGAATGTACGGAAATGTCTGTGCCTGTGCATAAATACAATGTGTGTGATCAGTGCGATCAAGAGCACTCATACACGCATTATTATAACGGACTCACGCGTGTTTACTGTACGACTCCTGTACGCCACCGCAATCGTCTTTACCTTGT
>NW_015542347.1:1524314-1538101 GCF_001515605.1 Sinocyclocheilus anshuiensis
CACAGCACGACGTGTGAGGGCTCGTGCTCTTCAGAGACAATCACAGAATATGACAGAGCTTGTGTTTAAAAGTGAAACACACTAGAATGAATAATTCACTGAAAACGCAATGCGAATCTCTGTTCTCTCTGCAATATCTGATGTAATCAGCCTGGTTTCCTTCATATTAGCGCTATTTTGGACAGATTGTTTGAATGCATTCGCTTACTGGATCATTGGACTGAAAACTTTCCCGGAGTTTAGCGGCTTAAAATGAAACAAAGCAAAACCAATGTTACACCGTGTCTACACAGGACGTGAGTGGCGCGGACCGACAAAATACTATAGAACTCATAATAATCAGTGATGCTGTCTACACCATAGATATAGCCTACATACATATCTATGGTCTACACTGGATGCGGTGCGGCACAACATGACAAATCCCCGACAGGAAACTGCTGCTGCTTTCTATTCATGACATATTGACAGAAATTTCAAAGGATTTGCTTTGTTGCGTCCAGTGTACTAGACAGACTAGCTGTTGCGGCGCAGACATGGTGTTACTCACCTATCGAGAAGAAACAAAGCAACCTCGGCGTCTGATCACAGGCCTTCCGCTCCTTGAGTTCTCTCCAGCACTGGAAAGCTGATCCGATATTTACACGGGTCTTACTTCTTGCCTTATTGCCTTAAGCCTTCTTTTGTTCCGCAGACGTTTTTCTCTTTTGTTTTTTATCCGCCATCTCTATCTTTCTGTCGCTCGGCTCGGCTAATGTCCGTCCAGTGCACTGAACGCTCTCTCCTTCACATAATGAGTAGACACGCCCCTTACTGCTGATTGGCTACAAGTTTGTTTTGCTATTCGGCCCAAATCAGTTTTCTAAAGCGTTTTTGAAAAATCGCTTACCCCACCTTTAACTACGGCTACTCACAAATCAGGCAACCATCTGGACCTTATTTACACACAACACTGCTCCACAGATCATGTGCTGGTTACTCCACTGCACACCTCAGATCACTTCCTCCTCACTCTTAACCTCAACATGGTTCCTGACACAACACATACCTCTCCACAGTCCCAGCGCCATGGGCGGGCATTGGGGGGCCTGGCCCGCCCTGTGAGTCACTAGTGCCCGCCCTGGACGAGCCTGCTGTCTCCCTTCACCTGTTCACCAGCTCCACGTCCCACCAACCACCAGTCCTTGCTTGTTTGCACAATATTTTTTTTTTATCAATAGGATACTGTTATCGTTTTGTATATATATAACTTCTGAATAAAAATAAAAATGTGTTTGGTCTGATTTTTAAAAAAATAATTTTAAATGTATTTGATTGATTTGTCGATAGTGAGCGCGGAAATGTTTGGTTGTTTGCTAAGCATAGCGCTACCCTTTAACGTTAGTTGTAATTTAAAAAAAAAAAATGCTGAGCGATCTCGTGTGGCAGTGCTATGGATATACAGCGTTTCTTTAATCAAAAACCACCAAAGTTGGCAGGAGAGAGCAGCAGCGATGTAACGTTAGGCGAAAGCCCTGGGTGTCGCAGTTCGCAAGACGTTGATTCAACTCCCGACAGTGCAGAGGCCAGCCGTTCCAGTTGCCAAGGCCTCAAGCAAGGGTCGTCACAGGTGGCAGCACCAGGGGATCTCGGAGTTGAGAAACTCAACCAAGTAATCTTAAAAAACTTTCCTGCACGTGTTTTCTCAGACAAAAAAAGATCATTCAACAGCTCCTGGTATAGAAGCAGAGACTAACTGGAATACTCTATTCATGCAGATGCTGCATTCTGCTACCCATGTCCTTGTCTAGACATTGTGAAAAATTAAATAAAACATATGTTTTACATATATCTACAACAGAAAATAGCACTTTGAGTAGACCTAGTTTTATATTATTTTTATTATTATTTGTTTAAACTTGTTGGAGTGGTGAGTTGCTTATATTTGACTATTTTATAAAGTCCCTGTCTTTTAAAAAACAAAATGTAACACAAAGATATAGGCTGTAACAATGAATACATAAATAAAATGTGTCAGGGCTTGACATTGTGACAATTGTGTTGTATATAATTGATTATGAAGCAATATTCTCATCAGAGTTCAATCAGCTTTGACATATTTAAATATGCATATTTGTGATATTTTCACCTTTATAAAGGGCATTCTCTCCTTTATCTTTTTAAATATATGCTTCATCTTTCATTTTAAATTCTTAATTTTGATCAATAAATTAAATTAGAATAAGACACTATAGGGCTGTTACCAATCAAATTGAATACTTTACACTAAATAATTTACATTAAATAATGTTATGAGATTGTTTTAAATATTTGTTTGAATATACAAATAAGAAATGTTGGAAAGAATGACACTTTTAAACAAACTAAACCGCCAGTAGGTGGTGGCAGGTGATAAGCAGTCTTATTAAGCGAGTCATTGAGTCATTAATTCAAACGATTTGCTCAAACGGCTGATTCATCAAGAATGAGGCAGTTGTTTATGAATGGGTAATTGAATCTTTGACTCAACCGATTCGTTCAAAACGCTGAATCATTCAGTAATGAAAACATGGTTGAGTGTTGCTGTGAGACTGACACGTTATGGTTCTGCTGTGATCTTTGTTTTAACTATTTTCGCTGCTGAAACAACAAAAACAGTCAATATTGCTTCTAAAATGTATGTGACTTAATATTAATTACTTTTTTATTAGTAAATGTAATCAGTGTCACATTTTCAATCTTGATGGTATTCAGCACTCTTGGTCGTGTGATGATGCTTAACTGTATCACGTTATAAAAACTCCACATTTTTTATTTTTACCGCAGTATGTTAACTGAGTTTAACTCACTTTGTTAACACACTGTTAACTCCCTTTGTATTTGCTGCGCTCATTTGTTTCGATTTCTCCTCGAGAGAGGCAGCGCAGCCTTGTTAGCGTCATTACATTATGCACTATCGATCGCCATTTATACTAAATGATGCAGAATCATTATTGCGTTTTGGTGATTGTTATTGGCGTTTTAATCAGGCTAGGCTACTTGTCCGGTCGAGCAAGTAAAATTCTCTTTCACTTGGCCTTTTAAAAAAATCCACTTGTCCCGGATAAGCGGACAAGCGTTGATGTCAAGCGTTGATGTCACGACTCCTCTGTTGTATTGCGTCAATGGAGTGGTACGGTAATTCTTCCTCGTTTTTTGTCCATTTAATTCATAATTAATGATATTATGCATTGCAATGAGGTTGATCTCATTTGTGCCCCCCTGAAAAAATTAAATGCCCGTCCATGAATTTGTGTCTGGCGCCGGGTCTGCCTCTCCACATGTCACTTTTCGACGTAACCTACGCTCACTCTCACCCTCCCGGCTATCTGCTATGGTTTCATCTTCACTTCCTCCCCTGAACAGTTATCATCTCTTGATGTTAACAGTGCTACTGATACTTTCTGCTCCCCTCTTACGTCTTGTTTAGACAGTGTCTGCCCCCTGTCTTCCAGGCCAGCTCGTATCACCTATTCTGCCCCTTGGCTATCTGGTGCTCTCCGTGAGCATCGTTCTAAGCTCAGAGCTGCAGAAAGAGTATGGTGCAAATCACAAAATCCTACTGACCTTAATGTATATCGATCACTCCTCTCTTCATTCTCTGCTAATGTCTCCACTGCTAAAAGGACATACTATCACAACAAAATTAACAATTCGCCTAACTCTTGCTTGCTCTTTAAAGGTGCCATAGAATGCATTGATACAATATTTTAAATTGTTCTCTGATATCTACATAGAAGGTATGTGGCTTAGGGTTTCACAGTGCGGCTCATTTCAGTAGTTCACACAGCAGGAAGGAAACACAGGGAAAATATATATTTCAATACTGTCTGTCGCAGTTATATTGTTGGGCAATTATACTATATATAAAATGCAGGCATCAGGGAGTCGCTATTAACATGCGGGGCATTGAAACTGCTTTCGAATGCACGATCGCGTTTTACTTTCACTTTCGAGATTTGCGATCGCACATGCTCTGTGTAAACTACAGCGGCAGTACTTACCATACATTTTACAAGATCAGATGCTTGTTAGTGGTGCTCAGGATCTGTAAATCATTCGCCATCATCCTCAGTCATCTCTCCTTACTCTGTTTATGTGGTAAGTGAATATGTTCTGATTCGCCTGTTTTTCAGTGGTCTTTTGCATGCACAAGATTTACATAAGAAGGAGGAAACAATGGTGTTTGAGGCTCACTGTATGTCATTTCTATGTACAGAACTGTTATTATTCAACTATGCCAAGGTAAATACATTTTTCCATTCTATGGCACCTTTAAAACATTTTCCTTCCTCCTTTGTCCTCCTCCTCTCCCTCCATCATCAACTCTAACAACTGACAACTTTGCCACATTCTTCATTAATAAAATTACAAACCTCAGTGCACAATTTGTCACACCACAAACTGTCAAACACATCTTACCAGCAAACATACATTCGTTTACATCCTTCTCTCCACTCTCTGAGGCAGAAGTCTCGAACATCATCCATTCCAATCATCCTACTACTTGTCCGCTTGATCCTATTCCATCTTATCTCTCTGCCTTTCTCACACAGGACAACCTCCTGGACAGCAACCAATCTCGCTTCAGAAGTGGACATTCGGCCTTGCTTTCAGTTGTTGAAGCCCTAAGGCTGGCAAGAGCGGCTTCCAAATCTTCTATACTTATCTTGCTGGATTTGTCCGCTGCTTTTGAGTGAACCACCAGATCCTCCTGTCAACCCTATTGGAAAATGACATCCTGTCTACATGGCATCACTAGGTTTTGTAATTCAGAAGCATGGCTTTTCTTATCACTGCTATGATGATGACACTCAACTCTACATCTCATTCCATCCTGATGATCCGATGATAGCTGCTCACATCTCAGCATGTCTAACAGACATTTCTTGTTGGATGACGGACCGGTGAACCACCAGATCCTCCTGTCAACCCTATTGGAAAATGACATCTCAGGAACCGCACTCCAGTGGTTTGAGTCTCACCTCTCAGATAGGTCCTTCAAGGTATCTTGGAGAGGTGAGGTGTCCAAGTCACAACATCTAGCTACTGGGGTGCCTCATGGCTCAGTAACTGGACCACTTCTCTTCTCCATCTACATGGCTGAAACATTCTTTCGATGTCACACATGATTGCAATGGGACCCTTCCGGAAACAGCATAGGACCCCTACCAATGCATTGGTTAAGTCAGGACCTGTGAGCAGATGGTCATTGAGGGATGCGTCCTGAAACTTGGCAGAACAATCAAATACTACACGTATTTTCCCTGGTTTCTGTGGATGATAAACTCCATGATGCGGAATATACCAAACTGGACTGTTGTCAATCTCTTCTTCAGGAACCTTCTCTGCATCACCACATGAAATGATGTCATCCATGAATTTTACATAGTCCTCATAGTACTGCTGAGCTTTCTTGAATCTCTTTTCAAGAACTTTCAGGCGGTGTATTGCACATATCTGGTTATTAGGAAGTTTTGGTTTTTCTCTTTTGAATGGTAATGGCATTTCATAATGACCATTGCTCTTCTGTGTGATATTTTCTCTCAAAATCGACAAGAACTTAAGGTCTTCTTGGGACACAGGATCAGTTTTTCCAGCTCTTTCGGAGAAGTCTGATTCAAGGACTTTTATTATATCTGAAGGTCCAATTTCTTTTACTTTAATTCGACTCACATAGTGTACTTCAGTTTTAAGGTTGACAGGAGAATCCATACTTGGTGTCACTTGCCTTACTACTATGCGATGGCTGATTCCAATAGCGTCGCCATAGTCTACATAAGGATTCCCGTGACCAACAATGTTCCATCCAAGGTCAGTACGCTGTGCATAAGGCTGATGGTCTTGGCCAGATACTACTTCTCTTGGAAGGAGAGCTTGTGAGCAGTTATATCCAATGAGCACACTTACTTCACAATCCTGGAGAGGTGCCATCTCATCTTGAAGATGATTTAAATGAGACCAAGCCTTTGCAGTTTCATTTGTTGGTATGTGAGTTCTGTTGGCTGGAATAAACTCCCGAGTGTAGACTGGTGGTAAAGAGATCCTTTTACCAGAATAAAAACCTCTAACTTGTAGGTCTTTTACTTTTTGAGAGCTTACAACTGTGGTCCTTGAAGTCATAGTAGAGAGCTTCAGCTTAACTTGTTCTTTGCTTGCATCTAATGCTTCAGCCACTTCATTCAAGATGAAGGTTGTGTCGCTTTGAGAGTCTAAAAGGGCATAAACAAGAACTTCTTGTGCAGGTTGAGTCATGGATGAAATCCAGACAGGAATTATTGCTGCTGTTTGCGTGTTAGTCTCATCAAGAATTACTCTATTTGAAGTAACAATTGTAGACATTTCTTTAAGTTGCATTGATGGTCTTTCTTGGTGCCTTTCTTGACTTGTACTTAACTTGGCTTGTGGTCATTTTTGGTTTTCTTTAATTCGCTCCTCATGCAGACAGGTTGGATGCATCTTGTGGCACATATCACAGACACTCCTACTCTTGCAATTCTTTGAGAAATGGCCAGACTTAAGACAACCAAAGCATAACTTTTCAGCTTGAACAAATTTG
The DNA here is from genome assembly GCF_001515605.1 of Sinocyclocheilus anshuiensis. Classification (NCBI taxonomy): domain Eukaryota; kingdom Metazoa; phylum Chordata; class Actinopteri; order Cypriniformes; family Cyprinidae; genus Sinocyclocheilus; species Sinocyclocheilus anshuiensis. The sequence goes on from NW_015542347.1 coordinate 1,530,892, forward strand.
ATTCTGTCTGAAACTGATTTCTCCATAAGCTTCCTGCATTTGTGCAAAATGTGTCCAGTCTTCTGACAGAAAATACATGTTATGACAGGTTTTTCACTGGTACTTGTAGTTAGGGTCTTTGCTCCAAAGTTTTGACGTTTTTGAAACTTTGGATTTTCAACCTCACCTAGTTTAAGTGCTTGTAAAGATGTAACAGGATTGCAGGCGATTTTCACCCCTCTCGTCAAAAACTTGACAAACTGGCTGAAGGAGGGAAATTGGTTAGTCTCCTCTTCTATTTCAATAACCGTACGATTCTATCTCACTGCTAGCCATTCCGGTAACTTTAAAAGAATCTTCCTGTTCTCATTACAATCATTCAAGATTTCCAATGCCTTGATGTGAACCATGGCAGCCTCACAACTACGAAGAAAATCAACAAATTCTCTGAGCTCAAAACTGTCTCTAGAGCCCATCTTAGGCCACGCTTGGAGCTTATCTCTATATGATTTTGCAATTGTGAATGGATTCCCATATCTCTCCTCTAAAATTTCCAATGCGGCAGCATAAGCGGATTCAGTTCCAAGTAAGAAATATCCATCGAGTGCTTTCTTAACTTGGCCACTTACATACCTACGGAGGTAGTAGATCTTCTCTTTATCTTTCTATGACCTCCTCTTGATCATACACCTTCATTCTTGCTCGTGCTGCCTTTAAACTTTTCACTGCTTCCAAATGTTGTATTTTTCTCCGTTTTTCCTCAGGAGTCTTATGTAGAGCTCCATGTTCTTCTTCCATTTGAGCTTTAATTTTTGCTTCATCTTCCTCTCTCTTTATTCTATGTTTCAACTCTTCAGCTTCTTGCTCTAAACGACGTTTTGCAGCTGCTGCCTCTTGATCAGCTATCTTCTTTTTAACTTGAGCTTCTAAGAGCTGAATTTCCAGTTGTTCTTTATTTTGTTCTTCTAACACTTCCAGAACAGCCTGGCTTGCAGCAGCATCTTGTCGCTTCCCTATAAGTAAACCTTTGTTGAAGTGATTTAATTTTTGCAGCTTGCATTTCTCTACCCTTCTCTGTAAGAGTTCTTTTTCTTTTACTTCTTGACGGTTGTCCATCTTCTTGCTGTGCTTCAGCACCCTCTTGACTTATTTCAGGTTGTGCTTGAGAATCTACACTATCCTTAATGCTGTCTCTTACATAAACTGTTGGCTCCAACATTTGAGCAACTAGATTAACCCAAATGTATAGGTAGAAATTATGCATAAATTACATCTAAACCAATATTGGCCCTTGCTCAAAGGTAAATGTCACTAAAATGCAATCAATTTAAGGCTTGAACACTCAAATGTTGATTAATAACCTTCAGTACCAACACTGCATGGGATATTAAATGTGCAAAATAACCCTTCAACTCAAATATGAAGTGAAGTGACGAAGTGACGTGATGGCCATGCATTTGCTCCCATGCTTCAAGCTACACAAGCTTGATTTTTGCATATTGTCAGCAATTCAGAATTCAGAACGGGCACTACTGCATTAGCATAAACTGTCTTCTGTGGTCAGTTTTCATGTCAGTGAATTTGTTTCCTTGTTTAGGTAAATTGTGGTCATGTTTAAAATAAAATGTGGAAAAAAATAATTCTGCATGCCATTTGCTGGGCTTTGTAATATCTCACAATTGTCATAAACTGTAACTTCGCATTTCACAGGTGTGACTTTCTATTTCAAAATTGTGACTATATATATCACAATGTGACTTTATATCTTACAACTCATACTTTGTTTATTGTAATTTTGACTTTATATCTCATCATTACCTTGTATAAGTACATTAGATAAATTATTGAAATGTTTCTGCAAATGGACATACAGGCACACATACAGTGGGTACGGAAAGTATTCAGATCCCCTTCAATTTTTCACTCTTTGTTATATTGCAGCCATTTGCTAAAATCATTTAAGTTAATTTTTTTTCCTCTACTAAATACTGAGCAAAGGGTCTGAATACTTAGGACCATGTGATATTTCAGTTTTTCTTTTTTAATAAATCTGCAAAAATGTCAACGATTCTGTGTTTTTCTGTCAATATGGGGTGCTGTGTGTACATTAATGAGGAAAAAAAATTAACTTAAATGATTTTAGCAAATGGCTGCAATATAACAAAGAGTGAAAAATTTAAGGGGGTCTGAATACTTTCCGTACCCACTGTATGGGTGGTGCTCACAACACCACTGTGATTCCCTGTACAATAAAACGTGCAATTTTATAAAATTGTATATAAATCTATGCCACTGCATGGCTCTTTTCAGGCCACATATCCAATATCAAGGACAATGGAAAACCTCCAGACACAGAGCTGTGTGATCATTAGTCAAACATACACATTCACACAAATGCAAAGCATGTTTCTAGTTGGGCCGAATCCAAAAGGTGAAACAATGCAACAGAGACACACAATAGGGCTCTGATAGAATGAGGTTAGTGAACTGAATCAATGAAGCACAGTAAAGCATTATGGCACAACAGCAGGTGCTCAGAAAACAGTTTCCTGATGTACTGGGATGGAACTGTAGAGATGAAGGGAGGTGATGTTCCCCAAATGCCAGTGCAACTGGGATTCAGTGAGACAGAATGGGCAATTGAGATAACTGGAATGTGCAAAGAATTTCTGGTCTCATCCTGAGCGAAAAAGAGAAGAAAAATCAGAACAATAATTTTTACACTGCTGGTTTTCATGCCAGTAAAACATCACCTAGAATTAATCTGAACTGAAGAGGAGGGAGGCAAAGAGAGGGAGCATTTCATCAGAAATATCAGACAAACAAATAATGTACATTTACATTTTCACTTTTCAGTGCAGCTGTGAGTGTTTATGAGGCCAGATTAATAGTCAAACCAAGTACACCCTCAATTCCTTCAGGAATAGAAATATGTATATGGTCAAGTATATATAAGCAAGGCTATATATATGTATAAGCATAAGTATAAGTATAAGTATAAGTAAGGCTTAGCCTAACTATAGCACTGCTTCTTGTGATACCTGCCAGGGTGTCATAGTCACAGAACAGGTGTTGCTGAGTTTTCTTTCTGAAATGCCACGAGTGAGGATAAGTTGAGCTAACAAAGCTATTGATCTTGGCTAACATCATTCATGTTGAGGTAAATGTTAACACAGTGGAACAGAAGCAGGATAACATTCATTTATTTAATGTGTGGAGAACGCTCCTCTGTGCCTGACAAAATTAAATACAGCAGCCTCACTCCTAACCCAGACTGATGGCTTAAACTCATTTAGAGTAGTCTGAGGGTAAAAGCTGCCAAATAAAACTTGCTCACTAAATTAGCCATTTCTCGGCTTTACCCCATTTTCCAAAAAATAAGCATTCTTGTGTGAACATTTTAAAAAAATAAATTAGTCATTCTATTCAGCAAGTATACATTAAAATGATAAAAATGTGACATTAAAGACATTTATAATGTTACAAAAACAAACAAACAAACAAATCCATGGTTTCCACACAAAAAAAAAAAAAAAAAAATTAAGCAACTATTTTCAACATTGATAATAAAAAGAAAAGTTACTTGAAACTTCAGCTTTGACACCACAGGAATAAATTAGATTTTAAAATATATATTATAAAAGATATAAAACGTGTTATTTTAATTCCACATTTGTGTAATACTTTTTCATAATATCACTGTTTTACTGTATTTTTGGGTTAGGGTTAGGAATAGTGTATTCTAGTGAATATACTTCTTCCCAGTCTCAAAAGTTGATTTGAAACTAAATGAAAAACCTAAATGTGCTGAACAGTGCCAAACCTGACACAACATACATGTTTTAGAAAATGGCCATTACTGGAAGATGGGGAAGCAAAAATAGACCTGAAAAAACTCATCACTAATAAATTGGTGTTGCTGTGTATTTTATAAAGGTTAGCCAGTTATAACAGAGGGCATTTATATAAAAGACTTCAAGATAAAAAAGCCAAAATGGCTAAATTAAATGACTAAACTAAATTACTGTGTAAAAAATGTTCTTGGTGCCAGAAACCTAACATTATAAGTGGACTGCCAAGGGGGAAATAAAACGATAAAATAAAGACCTTTAAGGAAAGTTTCTCAAAGTCGAAGGGGATTTTCATATGCCAACAAGCTTTTAGGGACATCAGGTATAGAATTCACTCAGCTGCAATGGCTGACCCACAACTAAAAATACCCTTGCTGAAAACGAACAAAAGGAAAAGAGAGGGACCCATTCGCTTTAACCCTCCTGGGCTATTTCCTCCCATCCTTTTAACTGAGACGAGAGAAAAGAGACTAAACAGGCAATATAAGCTCTTGGTGACACTCCAATATACAGGCTGCTTCAAAACTCAGCGCTATAACCCAGAATCTACGACAGCACCACAATCACATAAATATACACATGCACAATTAAAAAGCCAAAACTAATCAGGCAGATGGAGTACCAGTGCCTTAAATCTTCAAATAAAACAATTGCTAGGAGTGTGTCCAATCTAGATCACAGAAGGTCATTAGATCATTGTAGCGCCTCTGCTAAAACCGTGCCCTTGGGAAAAGGACTCATCCATGCATTAGCCGCCGAATATAGTCAGCAGAGAGGATCATATCTAATGTGTGTTCTGTTGATTATATAACCATATCTGCTGGATGACTGTAGACATGATTATTGGCAGCAGAATAAAGAACTTCTGGATTATACCAAAACGTCACATTTATGCATTTGGCAGATGCTTCTATCCAAAGCAACTTAGCATTCAAGATATATATCTTTTGAGCAACAGGAACTAAAAATAAAGGTTTCAAAAATACATTTAAATAATCTAAAGAACCTTCTTCCACAATAAAGAACCTTTTTCTGCAACGGTAAGGTTCGATGGATGTTAAAGGTTCTTCAGGGAACTTCAGATGCCAGTAAAGACCCTTTGTTTTATGAGTATACAGGAAGTGTGTTCACAAGTGCCAGCAAGGTGATGGAAGAAAAAAAAAATGAATAAAGATGAATGAGGCATTATCAGGAATTTCTTATGTCTTTTAATAGCACAAAGGAGAAACCTCATCCGTTAATATGGCAGATATACACTAATGTATCCATTACCTCAAACCATTAACATACAACAAAGGCATTAACACAAATGTGCCATTAATGCTAATAATAATGAAGGAAATGCCATTGTTAGTGTTTCATGAGAGAATTTACTTATGAGATTGTCTTATATGGTATCTAAGAGAGGAACACACATAGAAGCACTTTACCTCATTAAAATCAATCAAACACAGAGATGTTATATGTGCCACATGCTCACAATAATACATTAGCACAAGGCTCGTGCTAAAATGTGCACTGACAAATGACAATTAGCCATAAAGCTTACAGCTGCAGCCTGCCAACACAATATGACAAACACACATGATTTTCGAGACCCATTAAAACTGTGAAGATGACCAAGTAAAAATATTAATTTAATGCAATAATATATTGATTGCTAGGTTTTTGTAATAATAAATTATATGTGTACTACCATTCAAAAGTTTGGGGTCAGTAAGATTTTTTTAATGCTTTTGAAAGAAGTCTCATACTCATGACATCTGCATTAATTTGATCAAAAATACAGTCATACAATGAAATATTATTACTTAAATGATTTTTTTCTTAAATTCTAAATATAATAAATTATTACTTAATATTAACTTAAAATAACTTTTTCCTATTTAAATGCATTCTAAAATGCAATTTATTCATGTGATGGCAAGGCTGAATTGCAGCCATTACTCCTGTCTTCAGTGTCACATGATCCTTCAGAAATAATTCTAATATGCTGATTTGGTGCTCAAGAATAATTTCTTATTATTATCAATGTTAAAAAAAAATGTGCTGCCTAATGTATTTGTGCATATAGATTTTTTTCAGGATTCTTGGGAGAGTTTTTCAGGATTCTTGTGACTGAGTTTGTGACTACTTCCAGGAAGTATCATATTCTCAAATATATGGTACTTCCTGGAAGCAGTCTCAAACTCAGTCACATTTGCACTCATGTTAGCAGTGTATGTGAGGTAAAAGCCTTCAGGAGAGGGTCAAGTAAGGAGACGTATAATTCAATTTTGACTGAACACAGCTTTCCAGGCAGCTTCCTCTCTGTCAACTCAGATTACAGAACATTTAAAAGCTGCTCTGCTCTCTTCAATTACTGTCATCATCATTCCATGGGATGCTTTATGACTGCCCTGTGTCCCTGTGTGTGTATGAATGGACATTAAAAGCATCTGTAAATCTGTATTGCAGTAAAAATGTTCTGGTATCATTTTGAAGATGAATTATTCTGATTATTATATATTAAACTAGATGTTATATTCTGAATATAATGTCTGTGAATAGTGCCACCACAATGCTAGTGCATTCTAGACTCGTACTGGCCCAAGTCACAGCAAACCACCATCAAGAATGTCTGATATTAATGTCTGTAGATATGGTCCTGTTTCAGCCCATTAAAGGGGTCATATGATGCTGCTAAAAATAACATTATTTGGTGTATTTGGTGTAATGAAATGTGTTTATGCGGTTTAAGGTTAAAAAAACACATTATTTTCCACATACTGTACATTATTGTTTCTCCTCTATGCCCCGCCTTTCTGAAACGCATCGATTTTTACAAAGCTCATCGTTCTGAAAAGCGAGGTGTGCTGTGATTGGCCAGCTATCCAGTGCGTTGTGATTGGCTGAATACCTCAAGCGTGTGATGGAAATGTTACACCCCTTACCATAGTGTGATGCCATGTCCCGGAGCGACGAGACAAAAACATTAAAACCCATTATAAATGAGGCATTTGTTGCATCCAGTGGGGGCATAATTACGGATTATAATGACTTATACTGTCTTCTTACGCGTTGCATTGCATCGCATCGCACCGCACCGCATCGCGCCGCGTAAACATAAAACCATGTCTGCATTTGTGATCGGAGAAATGACAAACAACAAGCCCTACTCTACACTGCCCAAAAAACTCGCTTTAAATATGTAAAATATAAAAACTCTTTAAATATAAAAAACGTACTTACAGTCTTTGAGTCAGAACAGCCGGCATTGTAGTCTACTCTTCCAGGATCAGGAAACAGTCCTCCATAAAATGTGCTGCACACATCTGAATATTTGGGTTGAAGTGTTCTGGAACAGTGTTGTAAATACAACTTAACCACTGATTTCTAGT
>NW_015542347.1:1543801-1553463 GCF_001515605.1 Sinocyclocheilus anshuiensis
ATTACGGATTATAATGACTTATACTGTCTTCTTACGCGTTGCATTGCATCGCATCGCACCGCACCGCATCGCGCCGCGTAAACATAAAACCATGTCTGCATTTGTGATCGCAGAAATGACAAACAACAAGCGCTACTCTACACTGCTCAAAACTCGCGTTTGAATCATCAGTGGCAAATTCTTTAAATATGAAAACGTACTTACAGACTGTGAGTCAGAACAGCCGGCATTGTAGTCTACTCTCCGAGGATCAGGAAACAGTCCTCCATAAAATGCGCTGCACACATCTGAATATTTGGGTTGAACTGTTCTGGAACAGTGTTGTAAATACAACTTAACCACTGATTTCTAGTCGTGTCCTCTTTTGGAAGGCCAAACAAAGTATTTTCGCTTTCGCAACGAAACACACAGCGTCTTCACAGCATGGCGGCGGCGGTGGCAGCAACAATAAAGTTACGCCTTCTTCCTTTGCTTAAACATTTGGGCAGCGTTATGCAAATCTTCCCACATCGTGACGTAGACATGTGGGGGCGTGTTTAAACGAGGCGTTTTAGGAGGGTGTGAACGAGTCTTAACTTTTATAAAGAATATCTCTTTGGGTTTGAGACTTTAGTCTTTGCAACTTTAGGGATCTTATCTATTCACGAACAGCTTGTAACACTCCAAAGAGAAAGGAAAAATTGAAATCGCATCATATGACCCCTTTAATCATCCAGCAAGCAAAATTATTAGTCTGATTAGTCATATCATTTTTAAATAATATTCATGCAGGGCTTAAAGTTCTCCGGCACCCTGCCGGATCTCCGGCGTGCAGCATTTGGCTGCAGAAAAAAATAATCCTACATTAAAAAAAAACTTGTTGATATCACTTTAGCCAATTAGAAATTTTGCTTTTATAAACACGAGACGCGCATAATAGTATCCAACTGCAGAGCAGTGTTGCCAACTTAGCAACTTTGTCGCTAGATTTAGCGACTTTTCAGACCCCCCTGGCGACTTTTTTTTTCCAAAAAAGCGACTAGTGACAAATCTAGCGACTTCTTGGACAAACCTTAGCGAGTCTCTGTGATCGCTGGTACTGACGCAACGGTGCGAGGTCAGCGTGCACACACCTCTCTTTCTGCATCTGCTCTGTTCAATATAAAGCAGTTTCTATATCTGCATTTTTGTGCAGATTAATGTCTTGGAAGGGAGAGCTGGTTATGTAGCCTTAAAGGGCCGCATTTCAGTCACTATTTCATATTTATTCTGTTGTCTGACAACAGAAACAGTAATACTGTATATATAAATGAAAACAGTTTTATTGAGAATTTGGCTGCATTAAAAAATACAGTATGTGAGCACAGAGAGACAAACAAATGTAAAAGGCAACAGACGCGATGATGTCATGAATATGCTAATTAGCGCATGACATCATCTGGCGACATTTAGCGACTTTTCAAACCGGCTTTAACTACTTTCTATTGAAAGAAGTTGGCAACACTGCTGCAGAGTCGCAGCCCTGATGAATGGAGAAGCGCGACACGTTGAAAAAGCTGCGAGGCGCAATGGTCAAAGATGTCCATCTAACGCATATTTGCATAGAAAAACTAATTAAAAAGCAGCGGAGCTTTGTAAACAGCAGAGTAATCATGTCATCTCCATAAGAACGATATGATTGCCAGAACAAATTTACCGGGATTTTTGAAAAGGTCCTGTTCACACATGATCTCTTAATGGTAATTTACCAGTAGTTTACCAGTAAAGACTGTATGTGTGAAAGGGGCTAATCTCTTCCTCTGTATATGCTGTGAATTTGAATTGCTTAACATTCATCTGGAAAAATTAGCATTTTCTCAATATATTTGTAACGTAAATCATTTATAAACCTTTGCCAACACAGGAGAATACATTGTATTTCTAAATATGCCATTTATTGTACTTCGCAATTTCAAAATAAAAGTTTCTGAGTTTGCATGTGGCCAAATATTAAAATTGAATGGATTTAAACATCATTTAATCACACTGTAATGTGAAACGTCACCAGGCCGTTGGCGCCCTCTGCAGGTATTTGTTATAATACATAATGTACTTAAGTTGGTTATGTTCATATTATGTATAGGCATATTACATTATGTATTTTAACAGTGTTGTTCAATAAAACCATGTAATTACTTGGTTTTGATACTTTATTCGAGCCGATTATTATTGCCTCATCGTTAGTTTATATATAAATAGTCATACTAAAGCCTGGTTTTCACTTAGGTCTATTTGTGTTACTAAAAAGTATCAGATCACTCAGTTGTCAAAATAATCAGTAGATTACTTGATTACCAAAATAATCATTAGTTACAGCCCTAGATTAGTTCAAATATTTCAAAATACAACTGCATTGTTTTACTTTTTGTAATTAAGAGACAAATATTTTGTAATTGAAAATTTCTTTAAAATTGTATTAAAATATTGTATTGTTCTAGTGAACCAAGTATCTGTATTTTGTCTCATCTCGTGAGCTAAGTGTATTGTCACACCCCTAGTGTCGATAAGCAGTGATATAGCTCATAATTTTCCAATTGTATGATATAGCTTTCACTCTTCAGGTCAACCATATATTCATGAAAAAAAAAGCAGTTTGAATAAGGAAAGCAATAACTTTGCCGTAGTATCCTTTCAAACGTTAAAGTTGCCACAGTAGTTGCATGCTTTGCATGTGCTGCCCCATCCCCTCCCACCGGAAAAAAGTTCAGGCTCAGGATTTTTTTTTGCTTTAACCCCTGTTCATGTCCGCATCACCAGTAGTGCAGAACAAGTTACACACTAAAATTAATTCCCTAAACCTAAATATAAAAAGACAGTACGTTGTCTGTTTTTTATTTGAAAAAAATATATTTTTTTCAAATAATTTAATACTTTTATTCCACAAGGATGGATTAAATTCACAAAAAGTGAAAGTAAAGACGTTTATCTCAAAAAAATGCTGTTGAACAAATATTTTGAACTTTATATTCCTTAGACAGAATTTTCAAAGGTTAAATACCTCACACAACATTATTTCACCATCTGTGCGTTGCGCCATCCAAACGCTCACGTCTGTGTTGCTGTCTGGAGCTTACAAGATACAGTGATACTTAATGACAGTGCAAAGAGACAAATCTCACTTCAACTTTATAATGGCATAAACATAAACATGCACAAACATGAAAATACACATTTTTTATGTTTAAAAGGGAACATACACTGTTGTGATGTCTTACTGAATGTGTTAAGTGTAAGTGTGAGTGAAGATGTGTGACTGTAACATCTGAGTCAGCATCTCTCTCTCTCTTTCATACACACACATGCACACTTGCACATGATACACCTACCTAAAAGAATGTTCAGGGTTAATGAAATATTAACATTATCTGTAACATATCACTGACACTGCTGATATAAATTAACCTGTCTTGAACCCAGAACATTCCTTTAATTGCCGACCCAATATAAATGCCATTATATGCTCTTTACAAAAGCAATTAAAATGCTTTCCTTATTATGCATAGATGATCATTACAGCAAAAGAAAAAAAAACTACTTAATTTAGATGGTGATTCTCAGCTCTCTCAAAAGGCCATCTGACAACATAACTGCATTCATTTCAAGTAACGCATAATTTCATTCCTTGTTGCCGTAATCAGTTTTGTGAGTGGAAAGCCGGGGTACGTCTCTTGAAATATTGCTCAGCAAGAGACATAGGAAATCATTATTTGCTGTTACCATGAAATACATGTAGATATCTGGTAATATGAAATCTGTGAGTCAGATTTTTCATACAGCAAACATTTCATGGAAAGAACATGAAAGGAAACTCGCTGAGAAATAATCCTGGTGGAGAATCCACGCCTCGGGCACGGAGTGAGTGTACGTGAGAGAAAAAAAGATATGAAGAGAGAGGGAGACAGCAAATAAGACAGTGAGAGACAGTATGAGCGAAAAACAGCAAAGGATGATGGGATGTATTTTCCTGATTGATTCATATTGTGCTGCACACCACTGATTCACACTGCTGTACATTTTAAAGGGACAGTTACCCAAAATAAGAGTAATTCTTATTATTCTTTACTCACACTTGTATTTTTACAGCTCCAATAAAACAGAGAAACTCACAGAAAGAATCACAGTTCAGGTTTGGAATGACATGAGGGTAAGTAAATAATGACAGAATTATAATTTTTTCAACCCACATGCATTTAGACCACATGACCCAGTAATCAACATATGCTGTAGAAATTCTCACCATCTCTCTCGCTAGTCCAACCTTTACTTATTCTTCCTGCTATCTCCTATCTTTCCATCCTTGCTTTGTGAAAAACGCTAACACACAGTCACACACACCATCAAATCTCCAATGGGCCGGGTACATATTCAGCAGTCGTAAAAGCCAGCATTTAGTAAATCAAACAGGGCTGAAAAAGGGTTATCACTGCTCAAGCATGAATAAATATCTGGGTAAGATGTTAACCAGGCTGTAGGCAAATATGCCACTGAAAGTGACAAAAATGCACCAGATATTTAAAATGCTGATGCAAAAAATGCCAGAAATAATAATATTAATAATAATAATAATAATGTTGAAAAGTAAAAATAATGCTTGCTTAGTTTGAAAAACAAAACTGTTAACCTGTTAATAATCATTCCCACTTTATTTTCTGACATGGACCAGTATTGCCATAATAATACACAAATAGCTCTCATTCACTCCGGACAACCCTCTTGCTTCATATTTCCATACACTCACTATACTAGTGCCAATTTCAACATATCTAAACATTTCTGAGGGTTAGGTTTAATTTAGTTTAAATTTAGATTTATTTGCATAGAGCTTTTCACAGTGCAGGTTATTTCAGTTCAGGGGAACTCCTCAAGATGTTCAAGTTGATGAAGAAGAAGGTTTAACAACCTATTATATTTTATTTCTTAAGTACCCCAACAGTTACATAAATGATGCTCTAGCACCTATTTATAAACACGAAACCAGAAAATTGTGCCTAAGACCTATTATATTTAAAAAGCCACTTATAAATAATCAAGCAATACTGTGTCTAAAACAAAATCACGCTATAAACATTTTTTGTTTTATTTCCTTATTTCCATGTGCCCCTTGCAATCTACTTGAACGATGTGTGTGTTGCCATGTACACCAGCAGGTGTAGTGTCTCCCTTGTCCAGATGTAACTGCATGACGCTGTGCATTTTGTAACATGTCCATTTACCAGGAAGTACAGACATGGCCCCTTAATTCTTATGTATATGTATTTACACGTACGTGTATGCCAGAGGACACTTACCTGCTCTTTTGGCAGGCGGCGCAGATATAGCCCCTCTCGCTCTGACTGTAGGTGCGGCAGGATTTGCAGACGTTGTAGTGGCAGTCCAGACACGGGTGCTTGGGGTTGAGCAGGAAGGTAAAGGGAGAGCAGCAGCGGATGCAGCAGTGCTCGTTGAACTTGTGCTGCTTGGACAGAAGCAAACAGCGACTACCCTCCTCTTCCAGCTCCTGCTTCATTTCACTACAGAGAGAGATGGGGGGATTGGAGGGGAGGGGTTGGAGGAGAGCGAATGAGAGAAGGAGTGGGAGGGGTTAAAGGGAGAGGAGGGGGATGTGAACAAGGGGATGAGAGAGAGAGAAGGAGAAAGGTGAGCAAGTGCATCTGAAGGAGAGGTTGAAGGCGCACAGTCATGCAGAATAATTGGAGATTCTGTGAGGAATGAAAAATTAACGGAAGAATAATTCTGCAGAAGTGTGGGGCATACGGATACAGTCTATTTAATTTCTCTTTGTCAGTCTCTGTTTATACACACACACAAACAGACACGAATATGTGGATAAAGTCACAACAAAGCTGGACTGGGACTGAAAAACGGAACACAGCCCACAGCAGATACCCACTGTAGTGCTGCCCTCTGAAATCTAGTGAGCTGTATTGATGGTCACATTTAAAACACTCTTTAATGAAGCTTCAAAACATTTATAAGTCGTTCGCTTTAAATCATTGGTTTGGATTTTCTATCAAACTCGCAAACTCATATGATTTCAGCAACCAAGGCTTTATTATGTCATACTGTTTCGAGCTCTGGGGTGCTTCTCAAATGGAAGGCTGTATTCTAGTGAGGATGCATCGTTTAGTCTAGTCCTTCTGAGTCCTGCCCATGGTAACAGCACAAAAAAAAAAATACTATATTATACTAAATTATAATCTGAGGAATACATTAAATTGAAAATGTATCTTTCTTTTGTGGCCTATTTCTATTACAATATGACTTTCTGTTAATGTAGAACAGGTAGTGACAACCGTCTGTGGTTTCCCTATGGTTTACATTATGCACAGTTTAGCATTATGTGATTAACTTACAGCAATAAATAAATAAATAAATCGAATGATTCATCACTAGGAGGCGATGATCTTGTGAACCCATAATTAATTTTGTTACACAAAACATTAAAATTCTAAAAAATGTAACAAAAATGAACAGGAATGTTTTATCAGAGCTTAAATCTTCTGGGTCTGATCTGATTTCAGTTTTCTGACTCGTTTTGGCTATATAGTTATAGCCATAGCAATTCGTTTGAGTGTGTGTAATTATGTATGTGTGTGCGTGTGTGAGTGGATGTGTCTGTTTTGCACTCTTGATGTTTTAAAGTGAAACCCTTTCCTTGCTGTCCACTTCTTTACTGCATTGTAGTTGAATTATTGCTTTTATTTTACATATTTGCTGTGTTACAGTCACACCAGTTCAAAGGTATGTGTGTATAAGTGTGTGTACACGTGTGTGTGTGAGTGGATGTGTTGGTTTTGCACCCTTGATGTTTTAGAGTTTCACCCCGTCATTGCTGTGAACTTTTTTTCTGCATTGTGGCAGATTTTTAGATTGTTCTCTGAATTGTTGTGTTTTTTTGATTTCCCATTCATTTCCTATGGTCGGTCATTTTTGACCGAAGACCACAATTGTAACTATTTTTTTTATGACCACTTAGCCTGCTCGAATCATGCCCTCAATTTTTTGTGTGTGTTCACATTCCAAATGCCATAAAAGTCACCAAGTATCGTGCCATTCCGATGAAGCTGTGATTTTTAACAATTCAAAACAGAATATTTTTTGGACAAAAGAGACTGAAGAGCACCAGAGGGTTAAGTATATTTAATTATTTATAATTACATTTCATAGATTATATTTTTATGAAAATATTTGCAATGAATCACTTTTATTTCTATAGATATACAGATTGTGTCAAAGTATCTTCACAGTGATAAACAGAATAACAACAGATTCAATTATGGAAACTCAAATACGGAGAAAATTCAGATTCTGCTGTAAAGCAGCTGTAAAAAGATAATAGTTTCATTAATCAGCTCAATCACTTCAGTGTTGGTTCAGGTCTGATCAATAACAATGTGAAGTTCATCAGTTTCATCAATTTGATTAAAAATGAGGACAATTCAGCTATAAGCATTTCTAAAAAAAAGACATCAATGTCGTTCTTTTTTCAGCTGGAGGCAGTTGAATGTTGATTCAATTCAGTTCAATAACAGTGTCAATGTTGCAAGATGCCACAATAGTGCCATCATCCAGCTTAATTCAGTTCAAGTTTTGTTCTCATCCAATTGTGTCATATCGATAAATTTCTGAAATGTAAGTGTCCTTCAGACCCCAAATAACCAAGCCAAAAGGCAATAGTGGCAAGAAGCCCAAATTCCATCAGGTGATCCTGTAAAAAAAACTTACAGGAGAATCCAGGCTCAGTCAGGGGACCAGTTCTCTTCTGGCCGAAGCGAACGAACATGGTATGATATTGATAAAATGATATTGAGATACATCGCACCAGCATTAGGTGGGAAGGAGTTGTAGTCTGTTACAGGATTTAGTCTACTTATAGTACTGTAGTCTGCCAGTAATTTAAGACTGGCTTATCGGTGGTCTTAAGCATGATGAACGTGTTTTTTGATAAAACTTCACAACAACACTAGGAAGACTGTTCCAGTGTTTGGATGCTAAATAGGAAAAGAATCTAGCAGCCACAGTCAACGTTGTTATTTTAGCAATTATCAAATGTCAAACATTTTGAGAATTCAATGGACATATAGGTCTGTAATGTGATATGAACTTGCTCAATGAGGAGCTAAACTGAGGAGCTAAACCATTCAGGGCTTCTTAAGTAATCAGAAAATATTTAAAATTGTTATGATGTTTAATAGGCAGCTAACGTAACGCTGACAGAACAAGGCTAATGTAGTGGTTCTAGTAACTAGCTGCTCCATTTTGTGTACTAAGCTTGCAGGACAGCCACCCAGTAATGCATTACAATCTAGCCTTGAGGTCATAAATTTATGAATTAACTTTTCTACAACTGACATTGAGAGTATAATGTATGTCATAATTTAGAGACAGATTTAAGATTGAAAAACACAGTTATACAAATGCTAGAAATGTGACCTTCAGATGACAGATCACTGCTATATAGCACACCCAGGTTCTTGACTGATGACGAAGACTTGACAGAGTTAAGCATCTAGGCCTAGGGTTAAGCAGTATTCTGTTTGTTTGTGTGTGTGTGTGTGTGTGTGGAAGTTTTTGATCCAATAATTAAAACCTTTTTTTCTTGATTTTTTTTTTTCTTGAATTTATTAAGTTACTAGTTATCTGATTTTTGAGAAGCAGTGGTCCTGAGACTTGTGGTTCTCCATAAAATTAAAGCATCATAACTTGTGATTGATATGATACCTCTTTATTTATTAGTGCAGGGGGCAGTGCAGGGGTGCCTAAAGAACCTTAACACAACGCCTAAAAATGTGTTGTGAGACACAGCAACAAGGCAGCGAGATATATTGCGACTGCCAAGATGCCAGTCTAGCTCAAGTTTATATAGACAAACAATTAAAAAGCAGCGCAATGGAACACAAAATAAGGTTTAGGATCTGACTGCAACCGTGACAGAATACCGGACCAGACTGAAAGTGAGCTCTTCTCCCCGTTTTTTTTCCATTTTGAAAGATTTTTGTTTTCCTTGTTTTCCCCGCGGCTATGGAAATTGCCGCTCAGTTCACCGCCTTAGCTCGCATGGATCTCCCCTTCGTTCAGTATTCCTGGGAGTTCTGCAGGCTTGCCGTGGCTGCCCAGTTTCCCCGTAACCCAAGGAGGAGGATGAAGAGAAAATGACTGTTCTCTGCCTTCATCCTAGCCCCAGAGCTAGCTCCAGTGTCGGATCCAGCCCCAGAGCTCGCTCCAGTATCGGCTCCAGCCCCAGAGCTCGCTCCAGTGTCGGCTTCAGCCCAAGAGCTCGCTCCAGTGTCGGCTCCAGCCCCTGAGTTCGCTCTAGTGCCAGCTCCTCGAAAGCGCCTTGCTGTGCCTGCTCCTCCAGAGCGCCCTGCAGTGCCAGCTCCTCGTAAGCGCTTCCCTGATCCCCCGTTGAACCCAGGGACGGCCTCGGAGGCTGCTTTGCCATGGCCTCCTGAACTACCTGCTCATGGGTCTCCTGGGCTGCCAGATCCGCCATGGCTCCCTGAGTCCCCTGCTCCGCCATGGCCTCCGAGTCTGCCTGCTCCGCCATGACGCACCGAACTTCCAGATCCGCCATGGGTCTCGGAACGGGCGCCGCCCTGGAGGCCTTCCGTCCGTTAACCCTGTTCCTAGAGGACTCCAGAGCA
>NW_015542347.1:1553473-1564166 GCF_001515605.1 Sinocyclocheilus anshuiensis
TTGGTTATGTTCCTGTCCTGATTATTTCATTGAGTTCATTAGTCTCCACCTGTCTTTGTTTATGTCTACATGTGCTACGTGAGTTTTCCTTGTTCCTTGTTATCATTAAAATTCTCTGGATTGATGTACTCCTCATCTCCCTCTGTTCCTTGCTCCGCACTCCACTCAGTAGTGCAACCGTGACACAGGTAGAAAGCTGCATAAATAAGGTGTCTATGAAAGAGCCTTTGTGTAGAGTGTGCATCTGTGATCCCATTGAAATGCTGGCTCCATAAGCAGCTCACAGGTCAGCCAGCCCACAGGGAAAAGTTCTGATGCCCTGACTCACATGCTCATATACGTTCAGCTAGGCAAATGAGCAATATATTTAGTCTGCCCACCACTACACACATGAGTCTGTGTATTAGCTAAGTAAGTGTAAAAAAATCAGCAAGAACAAATGATAATTCCATTAAATTCTTCCACTCTGTCTGCCCTGCAACTCTGAAGCTTTGCTTTCATTTTAACATATTCATATTTTAAATACAGATGCACTGCTTTTGACCAGGATGCCTACAAGCAAGCTGTTACATTCCAGGGCAACATGCCAGACCAGTATCAAGCTTTTTGTTTCAGAGGATTTAGAAAGGGTATTTACCACAATGGGGTCTAATTTATCCTAATTAATTGTGGAATGCTTAAGAAGCAGACACTGTTAAGCCATGAAGATGAGAAGTGATTTTGAGGGTTTAGGAAACACATGGATGCATCTGCATATACACATGTAATGTGCATAATATTACTTAGAAATCATAAATTAAGACTTTAAAGGGGTCATATGATGTTGCTAAAAAGAACATTATTTTGTGTATTTGGTGTAATGAAATGTGTTTATGCGGTTTAAGGTTCAAAAACACATTATTTTCCACATAAATGTACATTGTTGCTCCTCTATGCCCCGCCTTTCTGAAACGCGTCAATTTTTTACAAAGCTCATCGTTCTGAAAAGTGAGGTGTACGCTGATTGGCCAGCTATCCAGTGCGTTGTGATTGGCTGAATAACTCAGGGGTGTGACGGAAATGTTACACCCCTTACCATATTGTGATGCCGTGTCCCGGAGCGACGAGACAAAAACATTAAAACCCATTATAAATGAGGCATTTGTTGCATCCAGTGAGGACATAATTATGGATTATAATGACTTATACTGTCTTTTTACGCGTTGTGTTGCATCGCGCTGCGTAAACATAAAACCATGTCTGTATTTGTGATCGGAAAATGACAAACAACAAGCGCTACTCTACACTGCTCAAAACTCGCGTTTGAATCATCAGTGGCAAACTCTTTAAATATGAAAACGTACTTAAAGACTGTGAGTCAGAACAGCTGGATCATTGTAGTCTACTCTACCAGGATCAGGAAACAGCCCTCCATAAAATGCGCTGCACACATCTGAATATTTGGGTTGAACTGTTCTGGAACAGTGTTGTAAATACAACTTAACCACTGATTTCTAGTCGTGTCCTCTTTTGGAAGGCCAAACAAAGTATTTTCGCTTTTGCAACAAAACACACAGCGTCTTCACAACATAGCGGAGGCGGTGGCAGCAACAATAAAGTTATGCCTTCTTTCTTTGCGTGAACATTTGGGCGGTGTTATGCAAATCTTCCCACATAGTGACGTAGACATGTGGGGGCGTGTTTAAACAAGGCATTTTAGGAGGGCGTGGACCAGTCTTAACTTTTATAAAGAATATCTCTTTGGGTTTGAGACTTTAGTCTTTGCAACTTTAGGGATCTTATCTATTCACGAACAGCTTGTAACACTCTAAAGAGAAAGGAAAACTTGAAATCGCATCATATGACCCCTTTAATTGTTTGAGATAATTCCTAAACTTGGTCTAATTGGATGTTCATGCTCATATACCCTATGTTGGCATTTAGATTACCTTTGCCATGATCTAATGTGCACATAACTTTTTAAAAACACAAAAAATGTAATAAACACTGTACACTGTAAAATCCAATAGTTTACCTTACTTAGATTTAATTACTAAATCTAACTAAAACTTTACTTAGTTGTTATACTTACTAGGTTTTATTAAGTTACAGCTGCTTTCAAGGCAAATAAAACAATTTACTTACTGTTTTGAGTGACACTTACTTAAAATATTCAAGTAGCCACAAAGGAACCAATGACATTAATAAAGCAGTGAGAGGCAGCAGTGCACCAATATGTTGCTAACGTGCAACATAACAACAGAAGAAGAAGAAAAGAAAACGAGTCTTAATAGACTTTTCACCCATTTCCTCAATGTCTGCAGTTATCGTTCACTAGTTGCATTCACTCGTTTCCCAGTCATCATGAATGTTGAATTTTCAATACAACTGAAATATTTGAGAGAACATCACATAAGCTAACTTCATATTCAATTGATGTTGATTTTCCTAAAATGTTTTTTTTATTTTTCTATTCACCATTATAGTGATTAGCGTTCCCTTTGGTTGGGCACTTGGAACTTTGTTTATGTCACTATAGTTTTTTTCCTGTTAATGCAGCAATGCATCGTGAAGTCGGAGTTATTTGGCTTCAAGGGGAAAACAAATGAAGATGATCTATCCTCTAATTAAATTATTTTTTTTGTTTTAGCTTGTGTTAATTAACGAACTTTTGTACAATTTATTTTTCATAAATATCTTAAGAAGTTTAAAATTGGGTTTATATAATCCTTCAGTAGTGTGTGGTAACATGCAAAAGTCACACACAGACTTAAACATTCAGCACGCGAATCACAGCAATGGTAACATTTCAATTTAATTTATTTTTATTAATTGTAACAATAACCATTTTATTCGCTCTTTTTGTTGTGGTACTTCTGACACAAGACAGCAAATAAAATTAGCAAATAAAATCAACAACCGTAAAACAAAACAACTGCATAATGTATGCATGCCGCAATGCACTCTGGGAGTCAGTGAGTAGCTATACGAAGTCATGAGTAAACCTAAATGAAAGGATCAAGTACCCCCTACAGTTCTTTTTTAGTTACTAGAAGTCTTGTGTAAGTAAACTATACTAACTAAGCATTTGTCAGTACAGCATACTATTCCTATTTCACTTTACTTAGTTTTTTCAAGGCAATCGGTTTGCATGCTTTTTTTTAAGTAAGCCCAACTAATTCGATTTTACAGTGTACTCTTTGGAAAATATCAAAATAAATAATCATTTTCCATACTGTACATTATATCTAAATTCACGAGAAGCATTTCAAATTATTAGTTTTAGTGTTTTATTTTTAATTTATTTAGATAAAATATATAATTTTAATATTAGACATTTCTTGATTGTCAGCCAATTTTTATTATTTTCAAATTAAGTATTTTCGTGTTTCAAAGCATTGCTCTTTGTTGCGTTTTCCTAAAACATGACAAGCAGACTGTAGAAACCATTAGCACCAATGATCTCTACGATCAACTTGCTTTGCAACACTTTTGGGAAACACAGCCCCAATTGTTTAAGCAGTCTTGCATATCAGCTTCTGCATTTACCAATGGTGTGATTTGGTGGCAGGATTTCCCACCTGTCAGATGAGGGCAACCTGTCTGGAAAAATTATGTTTGGTGCAAGTAGTGGTGAAATTACACATTTATTCTTAAAATTGTTTTAAAACGAAAGTAGACTTTCTTCTATATTGTGATTTACAGTAATCAAATGTGGAGGCAGATGAACACAAGCTTGCAGGGACAGGTTTAAGCAAACTTAATGATTAGAGAAGTCCTGCATACATGGCTAGAGAGAAGTCTCTTGTTTAATTGTTAGATCCAGTTATGAAATTGTAATTATATAAAAAAAAAAAATGCACAGATGATTTGTTCACAATAAGTCCTGCAAAAGGCATTTAGAAAATATGTAGATCTGCTCACATTCGGATTGTCTATCACTCAGCTCATGGCAATAGGCTTGTAGGACAGTGTTTCTATAAGTTTATATAAGTTCAGAACCTAAAATAGTGCCCAGAATTCCTCATACCTTTTGCAGGATTTATGGGATACTTTGGGTGTTTGGTCATTTTGAGCTATGGGTCCAGCAGTGGGTCTATCACAGATCTATGAACTGCCATTGAGAATGTGCTTGTGTTGTCTATGGTCCTGAAAACACAATTTAACTAACTAAAACAAAGACTACATGTGGCCAAACATTTCTATTGATATTTAAGTCTATAATGTCTATTATTTATTTTAAATAATAAAATATGAATACACGAGACTCTAGATGGAACGAATCATATCCCTCTTTTTATTGCCTTTTCTCTCAGTCTTCCACACACATACCCACAATCACACATATACACAATAGGACTATATTAATAATGAAAAACTGCCAGTTCTCTTTTAGTGAGGTTATTTCTCACCAATAACGAAATCAGGTGATATAAATTGGCTTTGGGGGAAAGGAGAGATAAATGAGATAAATGAGCTAGGGGATCTACATAATGAATGAGTAAATATAATTTAGTGATTCCTAAGATTTGTGAGCCAAAGCAAACAAACATTTAATCAAAATCAGCACTGCAGAGTCAAATTATGAGTAGAGCAGTGATATTCAACTTCAGCAAGCAGGCTAAATAGAGAAATTATTTGGGTTATACAGGCCAAGCCAGAATATTTTGTCTATGTAAATTTGCATCTATACAGTTCTATATAGTAATATATATATATATATATTTGCTTATATGCGTGTAATCTTTGTGTGTAATTATTTTTTCTAGGCTGTGATAACCATCTGTCATTAATGGACAAGACTTTTATTGCTATCTAAAATGATACATAAGGGCATTTAACTTTAATCCTCCTTTACTTAACTGATCTAAGATCAGTTTTATGTACCAGAAACCTAATTAGGCTTCGTACAGGAGAAAGCTTTAGCTACACATTTTATTGCGTTTGCTATTCAGCAAAGCTCCTGTATTGGAATCCACTAGACACTTCATGGATAGATCTGCAATCGAGATTACAGAGTGGTTAGAGATATTGATCTGCTTTTACTAGGGCACTGGGGTATAACACACAACCTTATTTGCTGAATCCATTTTAGCTGGATTAGAATAAACAACTGAGTATGTTATTTACTGTACACAATGCACTGTGCACTGTGACTTGAACAGTGGATGCATTGCATTGATAAGGAACATGACAATAAATGTGTGAATAAATGAATGAACGAACAAATGAATGAATGAATGAATTCATATTTTAAAGCACATCGTATGTGAAAGAAAAAGAGTGTGTGCTTATTTTGTGGTCTGGTTTATGTCAGGATATATTAAACATTGATTATAATGGTCAGGGCACCATACCAGACACACATCACTTCCCCTCTTATAATTCACTTCCTCATTAACTGGTCATAATAATGGACCTATTAACATTACATTCCGCTGATTATTCTGCATAGATTGATCACTTCACCCAGCATACTGACAAATGGCACACACACCTTCTCTCTCAGCCTCTCTCTATCTTTCTCTTCCTGCTTGTCGACATGCAATCAGTCAGAAAGTAACAGAGCACAATACTGTATACAGTTAACATGTACATCCCATGAACAAAGAGAAGTATTGATTCATTTCCTTGAGCAAATGATATAAACAATACAGAATTAATTCAGTGTGAAATACAACCGGGACACATACTTAACAAGTTTCATAGGACTCACCCTGCTCTACTCAGTCGTTATAAGTATAATATAAATATATAAATAACGGTGACTTAACTTTACTTGACTATAGGATTTACACAGTGCCCATATATTTAGCTCCGTACGCCTTTCTTCTGAAGCGATGAGTCACAGCACTCATAATTCTGGTCTTCACAGCCCTTTTGGGACCAGGGTCGTGCAGAGAATGTGCAGCCAGTTCAACTCATTTATACTAATGATAAAGCTGCTGTTTGGCCATGCGGAGTGATCTACATAAGCAAAGAGAGAAAAATTAACCTGTTAATTATTTCAGAGTTACAAAATATTAATTTAATGGGTAGCCTGAGGTCTGAAATATTGAATTACAGGGTGATATGGCCGGCAGCCATATCACCCTGTAGGCCAAGACCGGTTACCCACTGAAGCTAAGCAGGGCTGAGCCTGGTCAGTACCTGGATGGGAGACCTCCTGGGAAAACTAGGTTGCTGCTGGAAGAGGTGTTAGTGAGGCCAGCAGGGGGTGCTCACCCTGTGGTCTGTGTGGGTCCTAACGCCCCAGTATAGTGACGGGGACACTATACTGTCAACAAGACACGTAATTCGGATGAGAGGTTAAACCGAGGTCCTGACTCTCTGTGGTCATTAAAAATCCCAGGATGTCTTTCGAAAAGAGTAGAGGTGTGACCTCGGGATCCTGGTCAAATTTGCCCATTGGCCTCTGATCATCATGGCCTCCTAACAATCCCCATATCTACTGATTGGCTTCATCACTCTGTCTCCTCTCCACCAATAAGCTGGTGTGTGGTGGGCGTTCTGGCGCACTATGGCTGCCGTCGCATCATCCAGGTGGATGCTGCACACTATATAAATGTAATGAATTATTATTATTATTATTAATTATGAGGAGTATGCCTGGATGCCGCCACTAAAAAGTCAGAAAATATACAACTGAACCCTTCTTGCTCATTAATCAAACATAATCAGGCCGGTCTAAGGTCTTTACGGATGGAAGACAGACTGAAACACAGCATGTGAACTCACATCTGCACACACACCTACACAACATCAATTCCGGTCACAGCAGGAAAATACCAGGGGCTGTATATCGAAGCTAAGAGCTGCAAAATTTACAGCAGCTGTCCTTACAGGCTGTCTCGCAGATTCCTGCAAGCGTACAGTGCACACACACTGATATCGACCCCAGGAGTTTGATCTATCTCCACCTAGTTCTGCTTTCATTAACAGAGGGAGCAAACAAGGCTGGACACACAGCAGTAGTTCAGAGTGGCTATATGACCTGTGTGCTATGCAGTTACATGAACAGAAGAGCATGTCACGGTCATAAAATGTTACACAAAACACACACACACACACACACACGCGCACGCACACGCACACACACACGTCTACCCTTTCTTTCCTCTGTCTCTCAGATCTATCTATCTGTCTATCTATCTATATATTGTAGTACATGCATTGTAATACCATATTATTATTATTATTATTATTTAGGTATACTGTGCAATAACCATGGTCATTCGCTTTTATTTAATTAAATTAATTAATTAATTAATTAATTAATTAATTAATTATTTTTTGGACAGGTTCCAATGGTAACTTAGGTATAATATACTTTTATTTATTTATTTTAATAAATTTTTTTTTGGTATGGTTATACCACGTTGTTGGATATGGCACCATATACTATGGAAATATATTATGATATATGGCACTATTTTGGACAATACAGTACACTATGCCATATTCTAGTGCTTTGGACAGGTACCACAGTAAAATCATTTACATTTACCAGGGTATATATATTTTTGGACCAGTTCAATTGCAGTATCATGTTGTTGTCACGTTTCACTTGGGAGGAACGAGGGGACACTGGAGAATACTTTAAAGGGGTCATATGACGTTGCTAAAAAGAATATTATTTGGTGTATTTGGTGTAATGAAATGTGTTTATGTGGTTTAAGGTTCCAAAAACACATTATTTTCCACATACTGTACATTATTGTTTCTCCTCTATGCCCCGCCTTTCTGAAATGCGTCGATTTTTACAAAGCTCATCGGTCTGAAAAGCGAGGTGTGCTCTGATTGGCCAGCTATCCAGTGCGTTGTGATTGGCCGAATACCTCAAGCGTATGATGGAAATGTTATGTCCCTTAACATATTGTGATGCCATGTCCCGGCCGGAGTGAAGAGATAAAAACATTAAAACCCATTATAAACGAGGCATTTGTTGCATCCAGTGGGGACAATTACGGATTATAATGATTTATACTGTCTTTCAGACAAAGTAGTTTCCCTTTCACAACGAAACACATGGCGGTCTAGAGTGAGCGGAGGCCGGCGGGCTTGCGGCAACCACAATTTGACGATCCTGGGATGGACTCCGCTTCGTCCACGGTGAAAGCAGATCCGGCGATCCACAGCACGAAGTTGATGTATTTCCTCAGCGATCAGCACGGATCAGCTCTAGGCAAAATGAAGCGGATATACTCCTCTTTTGGAAGGCCAAACAAAGTAGTTTCACTTTCACAACGAAACACACGGCAACAACAATACTACAGCGAGAATCAAAGTTACGCCTTCTTTCTTTGCGTGAACATTTGGGCGGTGTTGCAAATCTTCCCACATTGTGACGTAGACGTGGGGGCATGTTACAACGAGCCGTTTTAGGTAGGCGTGGTTGACTCTTAACTTTTATAAAGAATATCTCTTTGGATTTGAGACTTTACAGATCTTTTTTATGCAGCAAGAGCTTGTAACAATCCAAAGAGAAAGGAAAAATTGAAATCGCATCATATGACCCCTTTAACATCGATTTTAATCAAACAAACAAAGGGATACAAACACAGGAACTTAGGTATGATGTTTAACAGCGGACAGAGAACTAGGAATTGGGAACACTTTAAATACACAGACATCAAATAGGACACACCTGGGAGCAAATGAACTAATGAATCAAACACAGCTCGATACAAATTCACACAAGGAGGGCAGGAACAGGAAAGTCAAAATAAGGAAAACAGGAACTAAGACAGGGGTAAAACAAGGAACCACAAGTCCACAACACTGACATAACTCCCCCCTCCCGGAAGGCGCATCCCGCGCCGTAACAATTCCACCGGGGAGGGGAGGTGGGCACCCTGCCTCGGCATGTTAGCTGTATGTGATGAAATATGGCACATCTCTCAATCTCCCTAACAACAGAACTTGGCAGATGCCTAAATATGGCGTTTAGTTCAACATGACGATGCCTCTGTCTGGTCTATTCTCTTTGACTTTCCTTTCATTTGTTGTGACACCTGATATACTTTGAACACCTATTTCATTAAATCATTCTTGAATTGTGTGACACTTCCACGGTATGTAAAACCGGAGCAGCCCGGCTCTGGGGATTGTTACAGTAATGGTTCGCAGGTTGAGTCCAAGTGTGTGAGGGAGATCAGATCCGTCCTGTGAGATAGAGGCTGCAGCTGACGCAGGAGGCACCTGTGGAGGGTAATGAGGCAAGGCAAGTGAGGGGAAGGGGCAGTCAAGGGCTTTCCCTTCATGCGGACTTATTGGTGCTGTCAGAACAGCGGGGCCACAATCGGCCTGTCACGTATCCTGATGGATCCCAGGACGAGAGAACCAAATGAGGCTGTCCGTCTCTCGGGCGACCTACCCCCATGAGCTTGGCCAGATTCAGAAAGATGATTTGTGTGAATTTCAGTTTGTGTCAGCAGGATTTTTCCTGTGCCGGTTGTCTCTTAGAGCATTAGCAGACCTGCTAGTTTAGAGGACTTTGGAGGGGAGAATGTGTTTTGGGTGTCCTTAGTTTAACTTAGCCATCTTTTGATTAATTATTTCCATTATTTGTCTGCTATATTTGGTCATTACCTTCAGATATAATGATTCTGATGTATTTTTAGAGCATATTCTCTCCAAGACTGTTAGCAGACTGTTCAGAAGTCCCAAAAACCTAGTGAACTTCTAAGGCAGCATCTTAATTTAAAATGGAACCTCATTAGTAACTGATTTGGAACACTATGCATAAGCAGGAGCTCTGTGTGCCATATAAATATTGCTCCACACACAGGAGACACAATACTTTAAAAATAATATATGTATTTTATAATGTATATTTGGTTACACTTTATTTTAAGGTGTCCTTGTTACAGTGTAATTATGCATATTATGTACTTACTATATGGTTAGGATTTAGGTTTGGCTTAGAGTTACTTGCATGTAATTATGCATAATTAATTGTTATTATAATAGTAAGAACATGTAACATGTGTAACAAGGACACCTTAAAATAAAGTGTTACCGTATATTTTTTTTATAATAAATGAACAAGTTTGGGATCAGTTGTCATATTTCACTTGGGAGGAACGAGGAGAAGCTGGAGAATACTTTAACTTCGATTTTAATCAAACAAATAAAGGGATACAAACCCAGGAACTTAGGTATGACGTTTAACAGCAGACAGAGAACTAGGAAAAAGGACACACCTGGGAGCAAATGAACCAAACACAGCTGGATACGAATTCACACAACGAGGGCAGGAACAAGAAAGACCAAATGAGGAAAACAGGAACTAAGACAGGGGTAAAACAAGGAACCACAAGTCCACAACACTGACATAACTCCCCCCTCCCGGAAGGCGCGTCCCGCACCGTAAAGAAGGGTGGGCGCCCTGGAGGCTGGTACAGGACGGAGACACGGGAGGCATCCAGGGCGGATCAGGGAGCTCAGGGGGCCATGGCGGATCAGGCAGTCTAGGGTGCCATGGCAGAGCGGGCAGTTCAGGGCGCCTTGGTGGAGCAGGCAGTTCAGGAGGCCATGGCGGAGTAGGGAGCATGGGAAGCCATGGCGGAGCAGGCAGTTCAGGAGGCCATGGCGGAGTAGGGAGCACGGGGAGCCATGGCAGAGTAGGAAGCATGGGGAGCCATGGCGGCTCAAACAGTTCAGGAAGTCATGGCGGAGCCGCCTCTGAGTCCGCGACCCCATCCCCCACCCC
>NW_015542347.1:1564484-1567737 GCF_001515605.1 Sinocyclocheilus anshuiensis
AAACCGGGGTCAGGAGCCCTCCCTGGGCTTAACTGGGGATCCGGAGCCCTCCTTGGACTTAACTGGGGATCAGGAGCCCTTCCTGGGCTAAACTTGGAATCAGGAGCCCTCCCTGGGTTTAACTGGAGATCCAGAACCCTTCCTGGGCTGAACTGGAGATCAGGAGCCCGTCCTGGGCTAAACAAGGAATCAGGAGCCCTCCCTGGGCTAAACTTGGAATCAGGAGCCCTCCCTGGGCTAAACTTGGAATCAGGAGCCCTCCCTGGGCTAAACTTGGAATCAGGAGCCCTCCCTGGGCTAAACTTGGAATCAGGAGCCCTCCCTGGGCTAAACTTGGAATCAGGAGCCCTCCCTGGGCTAAACTTGGAATCAGGAGCCCTCCCTGGGCTTAACTGGGGGTCAGGAGCCCTTCCGGGGCTAAACGAGGAATCAGGAGCCCTCACTGGGCTAAACTCGGGGACAAGAAACCTCCGTGGGCTAAACTCGGGGACAGGAGCCCTCCGTGGGCTATACTCGGGAACTGTGAAGCGCTTACGAGGAGCTGGCACTGGAGGGTGCTCTGGAGGAGCAGGCAAAGCAAGGCGCTTATGAGGAGCTGGCACTGGAGGGTGTTCTGGAGGAGCAGGCAAAGCAAGGCGCTTTCGAGGAGCTGGCACTGGAGCCAACTCAGGGGCTGGAGCCGACACTGGAGTGAGCTCTTGGCCTGGAGCTGACACTGGAGCGAGCTCTGGGGCTGGAGCCGACACTGGAGCGAGCTCTGGGGCTGGAGCCGACAGTAGAGAGAGCTCTGGGGCTGGAGCCGACACTGGAGCGAGCTCTGGGGAGCGCTCTCGGCTGAGGAAGAGGGCCGTGAGCCGTCCATTTCTCTTCTTTCTCCTTTTTTGGTTACGGGTGAATAGGGTGGCCGGCGGGCTTGAGTGCTGAACGGCCGGCGGGCTTGACTTCGGAGCGGCCGGCAGGCTTGAGTGCTGAACGGCCGGCGGGCTTGACATCAGAGCGGCCGGCGGGCTTGACTTCGTACCGGCCGGTAGCTTGACATCAGAACGGCCAGCGGACTACAGAGAGCCGCGGCCGGCAGACTTGACTGAGAAAGGGCCTGCATTTCTGGGCTGAAGACAGAGACGGTGCTGGGAGGAGATCGGTGGCCGGAACATTTGGCTGGGTATGTGGAGGGTCCTGGCGAGGGGGGAGCTGGTGAGGCGCGGTGGTTTTCGGGAGGGACTGGATGATGATCGCTCTGAACTCTTTCTACCTCCAGATTAACTCCATTTAAATAAAGGACATGATTAACCAGCTCGATCGGGGAAAACTATACGTGGGAAGATTGCAGCCGATTACGTCATCATCCAGCCCCAGCCGAAAACAGACACCGAGAGCAGAGTCGAACCAGCTCACCTGGTTGGAGAGCTCTAGGAATTCGTCTACATACCTCTCCAATTCCCGACCACCCTGCCGCAGACACCAAAGCCTGTATTCAGCCGTAATTATCTTGTATGGTCCGCTGTTCTGTCACGCTTCACTTGGGAGGAACGAGGGGACGCTGGAGAATACTTTAACTTAGATTTTAATCAAACAAACAAAGGAATACAAACACAGGAACGTAGGAATTACATTTAACAGTGGACCGAGAACTAGGAATTGGGAACACTTTAAATACACAGACACCAAATAGGACACACCTGGGAGCAAATGAACTAATGAATCAAACACAGCTGGATACGAATTCACACAAGGAGGGCAGGGACAGGAAAGACCAAATAAGGAAAACAGGAACTAAGACAGGGGTAAAACAAGGAACCACAGGTCCACAACACTGACAGTTGTTGGATATGGGTTCATATCTTTGGTTATATACCATGGTAATACTATGCTTTTT
Organism: Sinocyclocheilus anshuiensis; assembly: GCF_001515605.1. Taxonomy (NCBI): domain Eukaryota; kingdom Metazoa; phylum Chordata; class Actinopteri; order Cypriniformes; family Cyprinidae; genus Sinocyclocheilus; species Sinocyclocheilus anshuiensis. The sequence goes on from NW_015542347.1 coordinate 1,566,361, forward strand.
GAACATTTACCATGGTGTATCATGGTGTTTTGGACAAGTACAATTGTATTGCTATTGTTTTATGGATATGTAGCATGTTAATAGTATGGTAGTCTTTGAAATACCTTGAAGTAGGAAATAGTCTATGTAAATATGAGAGCACAACACAGCAGAAATGTGAATATGACTATCATCAATAACGCATTCACGATCTGACAAGCCCTCGCTTGCAGCTCTGTGTGTGTGTGTATGATAGGGTGGTATCCCGGTGATCTCAATAGGCTGTCCTTTGGAATGTTATAAATAATTAATTTATCAATTCATTAATCTAATTATAGAGTAAATGCCAGGGTGTTTACCCTGTGTGTACAGTATATAAGTGTGCACATGTCATTGTAAATCTAGATTTTTAGCCATTAACTGCTATACAAGTAAAATACGCCAGTATAAAGGAACCTCAAATGGGTTTCTAGTCTTTCAAAACAGCCGCATCAGAACAAGAACAGAACATCAGGATAAATAGCTGAAACACTCCTGACATTGAGTTCAAAAGACTCAGTGACATTTTTCTGACAGAAACTGCATGTTCTTGGTTTGTTATCTTTTAAAAATGACAGCAGAACAAACATGAGACCACAGGCAGCGGTGATATTTGAAGTCTTTTGGAATCTCGGCAAGGACACACAACTCCTCACCCACAAAATCTTAATAACAGAGGACTGTGTTTTATAGTCAATTTTCAAACAAACTGTTAAAGTACATTTCCTTTAAAAAGAATTCCATATATAATATTTCTTTAGCCACATGAAAGTAAATAGTACTAATAGTACATAACAGAACCTCATTAAAATTGCATTTAGATACCACAGACCCATGTTGTTTTCTGGGGTGATTATCAACCAGGAGAATACTGAAGTACTTAAGCAGATTTTGCGTATACCAAGAAATCAGAAATGACAACTATTATGAAAAATATTTGTATTAGTATTAGAACAAAAATATTAGCCCTCTTAATAATTAAAAAAAATATTTGTGATCAAATATTTCGGGTCATTAGGATAAAAAAAAAAATCTTAAGGACACATTAAATTGATCAAAGACAGTAAACATTTTTATATTATTACAAACGAAAATGCTGTTAATAAAAAATGTAAATGCAAAAATCCTGGAGAAAAAAAAGGTAAGCATCAAAACTGTTTTCAACATTGATGAGAAGAATTTTATCACATAGAATGACTTCGGAAGGATCATGTGAAACTGAAGACTTCTGCAATGGCTGCTGAAAATTCAGCTTTGCATCACTAAAACAAATGTATTAAAATAGAAAATTACTTTAATGATACTAATATTATATATATATATATATATATATATATATATATATATTAGGGGTGCAAC